>NC_042997.1:79617046-79642046 GCF_006345805.1 Octopus sinensis
TTGCGATATTGTATTCTGTCAGTGATAATACAATCACTCTTTGTGCTTAATTTCAAGATGGTGGTCCACGATGAAGTCAGGTCGGCTATGGCCTTGACTATTCTCACAGGAACTTTAGCAAGTTGAAGGGCTTCTAGCATCCATGAGTGGGGAACAGAGTCAAAGGCTTTCTTGTAGTCTAGCCACATTGAAACTAGGTTCCTCCTATGCTCTCGCACCTCTGACATCACTGTTTTGTTGATTAAAAATTGCTCCGCACATCCCCAGACTCCCTTCTTCCCAGCTGCTTGTTCTGTGATAATGTTGATGGTTTCACAATGGTCCTGCAGGAAAAGGTCTAAAGATGCTGTATATATGTTATACATTAAGTTCTGGCATGGCCGGTAGTTTTTTTGCCATATGGAAGGTTCTGCATTTGGGGATCAATTTTGTCTCTGCCAGAGCTAACCAGGGCGGTATGCTACTGTTCCCAAAGAAAGCCTGCTAGTACAGATTGATAAGACATGGTCAGTAGAATGTTAGTCTCTTGTACCAATATCCAGCAATCAAGTCTCTTCCAAGTGCTTTTCCATTCTGGAGTTTCTGGATCATAGTTGCAAGAGTTTCACATCAATTCTGTGTTTTGGGTGTAACGCAGGAGCAATGACTATTTCGGATTTCTTCCAGCTACATAGCACCTTGGTTAAATTCCTTCTCTTCACTCCAGATTTTCCTCCAGAAGGAGTCTGTCTTCTCGTGAAGGAGCTTCCGTGATATTTACTGCTCCTCCTCTCATGTTTCTGTGTACTGCTGCCTGGTTGAGGTTAAATTTTTTGCTAATTGTTCTTCCCTCGGTTATTCTCTTCTCATGTCGGAGTTTTTCACTGACAGCGTTTAGCTCCTGCTTGAGGGTAATCAGTTTGCAAGTGAGTGTCCACTTTTTGCTGTCTCCAAACATCATTTCTATCTCTACTTTCTATCTTTACTTTCTGTTGGTGGGACGTATAGTGATTTGCTTGTTTGCATACAATAAGCATCATTACATGACTGATGGTCTTCCGCAAACCAGTTATCTTTTTCTGTCTTCAAAACCCATGATGGTGCTTTCTTATTTCGGTTTTGCTTACTTTCTGAATATCATTCATGTGCTGTTTTACAGTAGTAGCCAGCGCATATAGACAGACGTTAACCTGCCAAGTGTGTGGGTTCATCATACTGTTGTAAATACTCATCACCAATTTCGTTAACAGCTTTTAATACCGTATCTGGTCGTTTTTTACTTACTTTGGCAGAGAATACTCTCCCACCGAGAGAGTATGTATGTATGTATGTATGTATGTATGTATGTATGTATGTATGTATGCATGCATGCATGTATGTATGTATGTATGTATGTATGTGTGTATGTATGTATGTATGTATGTATGTATGTATGTATGTATGTATGTATGCATGTATGTGTAGTGTCATTCTACTGTTCATAGGCATTTTAAAAGCTGAGAATGAAGTACAAATGCGTGTCCTGGTTATGTGTGGTGATTTATGTCTGTGTTCTTGTAAAAAAACAATGAGTAGTCATGTTACCATTAAAAATATTTTCAAGGTCACGCAAATAATATATATGTCTAGCATGGGTATGGGTTGTGTGTAGACATTTGTGTGTATAAAGTTTAGAAGTGAAATGGAATGGTGTTATTGCCAAAATGAGATGAAACATTGTAAGCGAGAAGAGGCAGGTCATTATTGCACATAAGGAAAAGCGAAGAAAACATAACGGAACTATGGCGTGCAGAGATGATAAAGAGTACCATTTTGGTATTAGTTATAATAGTTCAACCTGACAGGTATCTTCTGATCGAAAAAAACCCCTGAGACGGATCTTTTATCTTTTACTTGTTTCAGTCATGTGACTGCGGCCATGCTGGGGCACCGCCTTGAAAAAGAATTTTAAGTAGAATGAATTGATCGCAGTACTTATGTTTTTTTATGTTAGAGTAAAGCATGCGGCCTGAACTGCAGAGAGGGTCTTAATATGGAGAACTATAGAATTGGAATAGAACGTATATTTTGCAAGTTAGTAGGAAGTATTAGCTGAATCATCTTGGACCTAAGTCTTTGGGTGTTAGATTAGAGAACAGAACAGTCCAACGTATTTAAAAAAAAAAATTATATATTTTCATGGTTAGTATGGACACGACTTACGTGTTTCATCTCACATTTCCATTCCTGTAAGAAGTTAATATGTAAAAGTCGACCTCTCAGTATCCGTTCACTGATGTCGGATAGGAACAGGAGAGATAAATTATTTTCCAGTTATTATAGCAACCTTCCGTGTCACATCCAACGGGACAGATACTCTGTCTATCCTGCGTTACGATACACATATCTGTGAGGTCCTTTGCAACTTAACGCCTATTTGCCCGTCAATAACCTACTTATACAAGCGAGCTATTACATAAGTTACTCGATCTTCCTCATACCACATCACACGCTAATCATCTCTTTCTGTCTGTCTGTCTCCCCCCTCTCTCTCTCCCTCTCTCTCTTTCTTTCCTTCTCTCTTCTTCCATTACGCATCCCACTTACCCTACCTTCGACCGGCTAGAAATAGCAGCCAAATCTCCCCTAAATATTTATCTCACTCTCTCCAGAAGGAAGAACTACATTTGATAACATAGTCTTAGATAGACAATGATAGAAGGTCTTTCAACATATGTCCGTTCAATGAGAGTTGGAATTGCTACAGGTCTTAATTCAATTCTAAAATTCACAGGAAATTGTCTTGTACGTTCGTCGACCTATGGTAGATAAGCTCGTTTTCTTGACCTGTTATGATGCACATTGAAGTAGTACACGTGTATTTAGTAGCTTCATTTTACCACACGATGTTTTTTCACCAAGCCTTTCTTTGCATTCAACCAAAGAAGATAAATAGTACTTTTTTTCACCAGATTTGTATTAATAGGAAATATTTAGGGGATACTACGTGTTACACGAAATAATGAGTAATCCCGTAGACAACATAGCTTATTTCGATGTATATATGTATTTGTGTACGTGTGTATGCTATGTATGTGTGTATGTTATGTGTGTGTGTGCGTGTGTGTGTGTGCGTGTATTCGTGTGTTATGCATATATTTGCAATCGCTAATGAACGAGTAGAAATGAGTGCTTAAGGTATAGTTCGCCGCGAGATTTGAGGAGAACTTCATTGTTTACAACAGTATACCACTAAAGAAAAGAACGATTGTGATAAGAGTCAATAGATACGAACAATCTTGATGTAACCCTTATCAATCAATTTGCTAAAGAGCACCTAGCGCAAACTGACACTCCTAGTTTCCTGACATTGAATGTCTTGCTGTACTGTGTGGCAATTACCTTTCGCCAACAGCTGGAAGTAACTGAGATTGATCGAAATAACATACAACCTAAAATAGCTTACTTTTCAGAAAAGAATACATAAACAAACGGAAAAGCATGATATAACTGGATACTATCATTAGATATCGAATGAATAATGAATAATGAATACTAGCTCCGATTTTATGATAGGCAGACTCTTTACAATCTATAAGAACTCCCTGTGAGAGAAAAGCAAACTAATTGCTCCTCAAACATGAACTACATATTTTCGAAGAAAATTACAAGAGCGTAGGACTATGAATTAGATGTTTACATTATACCCAAAAGTTGTAGATTGCAGCATAAAAGATCATACCATCAATTCTCCTTGGGGTGATCTTGTTAGGAGAAATCTGAACTTTAAATATCAGCACTGCCGTTATGCAGCACGGTTAAATGAATTTTAGAGTGAGTGCTGTACAAGCGTCTCTCCTAAAACATAAGATATCACCAATCAAACTCTCCTGAAAGTTGTTTGAAAAGTACCGAATGAAAAGTAACCTTGATGAAATCAATCTACCTAAGGTGCTATGTAGCTGGAAGAAATCCGAAATAGTCATTGTTCCTGCGTTACATCCAAGACATACAGCATTGATGTGAAACTCTTGCAACTGTGATCCAGAAACTCCAGATGGAAAAGCACCTGGAAGAGATTTGATTGTTGGATATTGGTACAAGAGGCTAACATTCTACTGACCATATCTTATCAATCTGTACCAGCAAGCTTTCGTTGGGAACAGTAGTAATAGATGCTGAACTTTATGTACCATGCCAAAGAAAGAAAGAAAACTACAAACACCATGCAAGTTATATATAAACTGTATTCAGATTTTTTTTGCGTTTCTCCAATATTTTATTACGCCTTCACGAGATTCCATTTGCTACAGACTATGCCATTACAAAACTGCTACGACATGGAGTGTACATCTATCAATAACAATTCAAGCAACTATTCGGGAACAAACTGAATTAGATTATAATTATCAACAGGAATATACGTGAGTATTGGCCTGCGTGTACTGCTGCCCTTTCTGGCAATGAGGCATTTATCAGGAAATTTCATAAAATATGTCTTAGGATTTGCAGAGGATGGAAAACCGCGTAATCTCTTTTTGTTGATAACCTGAAGCAGTTAGAGCTACTCACAATAGCCTTATGAAATAAAGGAAAGAAATTTGATCAGAATAAGTGTTCATATTATTGCTAAATAAAGATTGTTGGCCAGACTAGGAGTATCGCTATCAAAGGCTTGTTCTCCTCTGTCTCCAATGACAAATGCGTTGTCGCTTAGAATAACAAAGAATAACGAAGGATTAATTCAGCTGACTTTGAAAGAGATGGAAGTTAGAGATGTTATCATTCAATAAGACCACATCTCTTAAACACTTTTGCAATGATAGTACTAACATCTGGCATGCGAGACTGAACATTTGAAAGTCTCAGAAATTTGGGTATCAAAGCAAGGAAGATATCAACCACCATTGGTAAGCCTTCACGTCTACAGTGATATTATGATAAATGGTGGGAGGAAGGTAGGGCCGCGATTTCAATCTAAACTATCTTTGAGTGCCGTATAGTATCACTCAGATAATACTTACTATGCAGAAAGAGAGAACTGAATGCATCAAATGTATAATCATTTCCTAGAAAATAATATTTGTTCAGGCCCAATGCATTCTGGGATGCAATCCATCCCAAGTGAACTTTGCCTTTCATACTTTCAAGGTTGATAAGGAAAACACCTATCTAGAAAGGATGATTAGGGGTTAGATTAGACTATTAGTGTATTGGACAACATTCCTTGCGGTGATTTATACCAGCTCTTTACTTTCTGATACTTCCTTCTCTCAGTTTAGTATAACCATCTGGCCGATGAGTATCTTTATCAGTGTTCACTCTGCTGCAAGCATTTGAGCCAGGTCACCGGTTTGAGGATAACGTCACACTACAACCAATCTCAGAGGCTCTGAAAAAAATAAAGGTCCACAGGTGCTTCTCGTTCCTTAAAACTAAATGGCAAAAAAATTGTGAGTAAATGAGAGACCCCTGAACATGTAATGAGAGTGCACATGTGTTCTGTGTCAGCTAAGGAAAGCTAGACTGACATGCTTATTAACAGATCTGGGGAAGAAACGCCCATAATATTAGCAGGAAGTTATGGACGAGTACATATCTCGTAGACTACAAGATACCAACAAGCATCGCCTCTACACGACCTGAGATATATTAGATCGCATCTAGAAGGAAACACAATCCTTGCTATTCAGAAATAGCTGATGCTTCTAAACGCTTGATCAATAAAATGGATAACGATGCTACGAAACTTCCATGTTGTTTTAGAAAATGTTCATTGTGTCGTACGAATGTGGAATACATGCAGCTGCCAAAAAATGTCTGTAAGATTCTTCTCTCCCTTACATATGAAAGTAAGTAGATATATGACAGTCTGTCTGGAATGTCTTGTTTCGTTATTTGTGGCAGAGGAATATATGTTGTGACTATAGGAGCCTTTACTCACATACACAAACACATACAACCATTACATTGTTAGTGACCGGCTTGAATTCTGTGAAGAAGCTAAATGTCAATGTAAAACATACATATGAATGTAAACAGATGTGTTATCTTTAACTGATGGTGAATAGGAAGTGTTGCATCAAACAGTTCAACATATACAGCTGGAAAGGTAAATAAACAAAATGATTTATGGAATGAGTAAAAAAGAGGAAATGAACGTACAAACTGAAGAAGAAAACTGAAAGTAGGTAATAGAAAAACTGACTGCTGAATGTAACAAGAGAATTACAAAATTGGGATGCATGTAGAGTATTACACCAATTTCAGGATTACTCACTACTAATTTTTGCGAGCTATAATCCGCTAGCTATTTTTACTTAATTTATTTAAAAATTATTTTTAGGATATTTGTAGCTTACCATAAAAAAAGATTAAAGCTAAATTAAGACAGTTAGGTATGTAGTAATAGCTATTTGTTTGTTATCCCTAGCATATCGAGTGGCTGTATAAGGTTTCCATAATGCAATAAAGTGAATATAGACTTGTCCGCAGCGACTTACTTAGTCATGTACCGGACGTTGGGTTGATCCTTCAGTACTGGAAACCACTTTCATTTTGACAAGTAAAAGTAACTGCGTATTCTGACGTGGACGACACACTTTATGCACAAGGATCGAAGTCTTTTCTACTCTAGGAACAAAGCCCGAATTTTTTGGGGAGGAGCCAGTCGATTAGATCAACCCTAGTACGCAACTGGTACTTAATTTATCGACCCCGAAAGGATGAAAGGCAAAGTCGTCCTCGGCGGAATTTGGACTCAGAACGTAGCGGCAGACGAAATACCGCTAAGCATTTGGCCCTGCGTGCTAACGTTTCTGCCAGCTCACTGTCTTACAAGGATCGAAAAAGTCTGAACAAGCTAAGGTATTCGTCACTAGATTTCGATTATTTCCATTCGTACATTGGCAAGGGGCTCACGACAAACATTTTTTAACTTTAAGCTGTATTGTAAGAAGTTTGCTTCCCGACCACACGCTTCCAGGTTCAGTCCCACTGTGCGGGCCCAGGGCTGACCAAGCCTTGTAAGTAAATTTGTGAAACAGAAACCGAAAGAAGCCTGTCGTGTGTGTGGTGTGTGTGTGTGTGTGTGTGTTTGTGTTTGTGTGTGTGTGTGTGTGTGTGTGTGTGTGTGTGTGTGCGTGTGTGTGTTTGCATGTCTTTGTGCTTCTTCCCTACCATCGTGTGACTATTGTTATCAGTGCGTTTACGTCTCTATAACCTAGCGGTTCGGTAAAAAGAGCCTGATAGAATAAGTACCTGGCTTTAAAATAAATACTGTGTTGTTTGACTAAAACCCTTTGAGACAGTGTCCCAGAATGGCTGCAGTCCACTGACTGGAACAAGAGAAGGGTTAAAAACTAAAATAAAAAAAATTCATATAAATTGTGCCGTGACGAAATACGAGCTCTCCAAACCGAATTAACAAAGCTCGCTTCTTCAACTAAACATAAGATATAAGGTTGTAATGAACACACATTCGCAACAAACTATCAAACTTTCAGGTACAAAATATCAAATAGAACTACATTTTGATGCATTTATAGCTTGTCAGGCAAGTATTCATAGCACCGATCGTTTAGAACTCTTAATAAAGGAATTCCTTCACCATCAATTGCAGCTGATTGGAAAGCCCATTGAACAAAATGTAGAACACTATTGATGCATCATTACATAAGTAATAATTAGTTTGAATGCCAGAAATTGCAGCCAAATATCCGTCACTTCACGCCCAATCGTTTTAATTAATTTCTAACTTTTAATGATTAGACCCCCCTCCCCCAATGTCATTGAAAAATTTTTTTACATAATATAAAAGGTGAAATAACTGGAGATGCACGAAGCAGCGTTGACCGAAATATATTTAGCGCGTTAGTTCATACACACAAACGTACTCCTTTCAATAAGTAGTCACGTTACCATTGCACACACACACACACACACACATACACACACACACACACACACACACACACACCACACACACACACACACAGTATGCATACGCATATACATATATATTTCATAAACATATATGCATGCATACATATATATATAATACACACATATAGACGTTCATTCATATGTATATACATGGGTATATATAGTGTGTTTACGTTTAGAACAGAATTGAAGAAGCATAAAAAATATGTCAATGAGTTTATATTAACGATGTACCAGAAAGTGAATTAAATTGTAAATAATAGCTTTCAATACGTTAAGTAGAGAAAACCTTGGATAGTAAAATGGGGGTAAAAAAAAACTATAGGGGAGATTCAAACCAGGCATCTTTTGTAACACTAATAGTCAGGATACCAATTATACTAAAGTAACCTTCAACTTGCCATCACCCAAATAATTGATTTTTCTACAGTTACATTTTAAATGTCAATCAACTCTTTCACGCATTAGAGATTAAAGAAAATTTGATTTTCTCTCTCTCTCTCTCTCTCTCTCTCTCTCTCTCTCTGTAATCATAGTTAAAACCTTGTGCATTCACGGACATAGGAAGACTATTCACTGCAAAAATAATCCCAGGAGAAAATCTCTGCATAGATATGCGTGAAAACACATCATTGGGCTATGAATGGCATTGTCGAATCGCAGGATGCATGTGTTTCTGAGTTGTTATACTCCATCAATTGCTATTACGGAATCAATCTTTTACAGTGTCGCAAAAACGGCCGGTCGTATATATAAAAATAGCAAATAGTACAATTTGAACAGACAACAGGGTAACCCCGTCAATAGGAGAGGTTGGGAAGGCGAAAGGGGAGAGTAAAGTGTAGTGTCGGAAAGAAACAGGGGACGCTTAGCTAAGAGAAGTGAAGAAAAGTTAGTAATGGTACAAGTTAAGGCGCCTGTGAACGTGATAGGAGGAATGAAGGGAGGAATGACAGGAAGAATGAAAAGGTAGAAGAAAGTGACAATTGAGGAATTAGTAATTAGCAATGGAGAAACGAAAAGCTAAAAATGAAAAATGAAAAGAAAAAAACTTGAAAAATGAAATGATGAAGAGCTAAGCCAGTGTGAAAGATAACATGAGCTGTGAGGAGACCCTTGGAAATCGTTTAAAATTCCATAAAGTTTTTCAGAAATTTTAAACGTTCAAAAGTTTTAAAAGTTTCTCAAAAAAATTTTTTTTTTAAACTTCCCCCAAAATTCTCTCTGGGACAATACGGAATTGTCAATGTCTGACGGTTTTAAGATAGATAGATAGATAGATAGATAGATAGATAGATAGATAGATAGATAGATAGATAGATAGATAGATGGGACCTACTGGTAGCGTGTGATCTGTGTATAACATGTTGCTAGGTCTTGGGTTAAGTATAACTTAACATATGTGAGCGCTTTCGGATCTATAATCCATCTTCAGACGTTCAATGATGGTTATTGCTGGCATTGGTTAAAGATTCCTGAGGCAGCAGATGAACTTCCAGCCGTCAAGTTTGTTCCAGCGGTTGAAGCTGGGCGTCCTCTCTCTGATGAAATGGGCTTCTTTTATTCGGAGATTGACTGTGTCTATTCCTCTTGCCAGTATACGGATAGAGAAATCTCCATCTCAGTGCTAGTGATGCTGGAATACGGCGATGGGTGTTGTGGCTTTGTGGATGTTTTGCTTTGATGGACACTGGTTCAGACAACATGTGTTCTGTGTATTGTTATTATGGGAGAGGTAGCGTCTGAGGGTGTGGCCTCGCCTCGTGATTCTGGTCGGGAGCCAGACCTTTTGACGTTGTTCCTTAACTGGTTCTCTACTTGTTCTCCATAGTATGGAAGGTTGACATATATCCATGTTTTATCACTCCGTTCCTCTCTTTCTCTTTGTCTACTTTCCTCTTTCCTTCCATCGTTGTTGAGGTTGAAGTTATATCTGTTATTGTTATTGTGGTCACTGTAGTTGTTGCTGTGACTGCCGCTGTTGTTGTTCTTTTTCCTCTTTTTCCTCTTCCTGTTCTCACTGCTGCTCTTATTACTATTTGCGTAATCACCCCTGTCGTCGTTGTTGTTGCTGTGGTCGCTGATGCTGTCTTCTTCTCCTTCTTCTTGCAGTGAAAGAGTACAGCGGGGTTCACCCCCCCACCTCTGGAACCTCATTGATCGTCCAAAGAAGGATTATAGATCCGAAGGCACTCACATAAGTTATACTCAGCCCAAGACCTAGCAACATGCTATACACAGACCACACGCAACCAGTAAGTCCCATCTATGTATCTATCTGTCTATTTACCCATCTGCTGTCTTTCTATTTATCTGTCTTCTCTCTGCCTGTTTATCTCTCCATCCATCTATCTATCTATCTATCTATCTATCTATCTATCTATCTATCTATCTATCTATCTATCTATCTATCTATCTATCTATCTATCTATCCGTCCGTCTATATGTCTATCCATCCTCTCGGGGCGAACCTGGACGTCGACGAGGAGTACCTGACCCGCCTATTCCAGACGACTTTCGGGCCAGGGCCCATGGACAACTTCCAGAGATCCCTGGCCTGGCAGTGCTACCGAGAAGCGCTACCCGTTCGGGATAAGCTCTACAGACACGGCTCGAGAAACACGGGGCCGACCTGCCCGAGATGCGGTCAGAGCGACGAAACCGTTCTGCACGCACTCGTGCAGTGTCCAACAATTTCCGACCTGTGGGCTTATGTCGAACAACTGCTGTCACGTGTGGGACGAGTCGGTTTATCAGCTGAGTCTATCGTCAATATTGTCGCGCCTCCTTCCTTCAAACGGGAAGGAAGAGCTATTTTCATCATTCTTGTGGATATGGCGAAAGAATGTATCTGGTGGACGCGTCTGAAAGGATTGGAGACAAACACTTTCCTCTCTGGTCAATCTCTCATCAACTTCTTCAAGTACCACTTGAAAAGGAAAGTGAGAGTAGAGAGGCAAGTTTTGTCTAGCGAATGTTTTAAAAAAAGATGGGTGAATGTAGCAAGGATGGAACGTATGAATGACGAAGCCACCTTGAGCATAATCCTATGAACCCAGAAATTGAAAACAGAGGTTTACCCACTTGCAAACAAATGTGGTAACATATAACAATATTGACCAAGGTTACCGTGGTCTTTTTCGTAGGCTTTTCTTCCCACGGATAAACCTTACTTGCTTTCCCCTTTACACCATATATCATAACACTGTGATACACGATCCCTATTGATCGTTTTTTTTCCTCTTCCCCTTTTTTCCCCTTTTTTCTTCTTTTTTCATTTCTCTTTTCTTTTGTTCCTTTTCCTTTTCTTTTTTTCTTTTTTCTTTTTTTTTTTTTTTTTGTTCTTTTCTTCCCTTTTACGATCCCTCTTGATCGAAAACCTACGCCACCCCTTTTTTTTGTTTCTTTTGTTTTTTGTTTTTTTCATCCTCCAAAAGAAAAGCTTTACCTTGTAACTTGTCCCATCTGTGTGCAGCCCTGTGTGGCCAATAAAGAAACTTATCTATCCGTCCGTCTATATGTCTATCCATCATCTATCTATCTATCTATCTATCTATCTATCCGTCCGTCTATATGTCTATCTATCTATCTATCTATCTATCTATCTATCTATCTATCTATCTATCTATCTATCTATCTATCTATCTATCTATCTATCTATCTATCTATCTGTTTATTGACGGACGTGATGTCAGTTCAGCTCCGAAGGTAATCGTTTATTTTGACTATTTATAGGCCAATTTTTGTGTACATTTTTGCAAATAAGGTGTGTAAGGCAACCAACTTTCGTTTGAGTGCTTTTCCAAGGGAGGAATTCGCCCCTACGGGCAGTTGCAACCCCATTTCATTTCTGTAATTTTCTTCTCGACATTAGAAAATGTCTAGAAATTTTATTGTAGAACGCTGGTCGCGTTCTTTTATGGAACAACATTTTCCTAGTCTGGAAATGATAGAGAAAAAAAAGAACGTACGCACGGAAAGTGCAAATATAAATATCGGTAAAATGAACGCTGCAACCACGTGCGATAACAGCCCTGTCACCACCGCTACCACCACCACTAACAACAGCAACCACGAGACTACTACTGCTACCACCACCACCTCCACCACCACTACCACGACCAACATAAATGATAAAAATAAAACTCGCACGAAAACTATTGACAAAAACAACAGCAACAACAAGAACAACAATAAAAATGAACTATCTAATAGTGAAGATGTTAATACAAAAAATCAACAACAGTAAATTTCGCGGACACTCTTCGCCAGAAGAATGAAATAGTAACATTCACAAATGAAGAGCTCATAGAAACAAGAGCTCTCTTTACAACCCGTGGACAAGATTTAGTGCTGCATACACCTTAACACATAAAGCAAGAAATAGAAAATAAGACAATTGTATATAAAATTATTAGAAAAAACAAAAAACTAAATGAACAGATTACAAAAACTGATGTGGAAAAATGTTTAAAAAACATAATGAAAGAAAAAGAGTATATAAACTGGGGTTCCCAGTTTAACACAGTAGTGGTCCGCTTCCCTAACCAGGAAGTGGCAAAAGCTCACTCTACTGAGTCTCTGGGAAATGATGAAATCATCATGGTCCCATACTACAAAAACCAGAGTGAGTCGAATCACAATTAAAAATGTACCTCCTGAGCTTCCTAACAAATGGATAACAGGGGCAATCTGTTACCATTTAAAAAATATTAATATTTTGGAGACCGCCGTGTACCCTGGCGACATTTGGGGTGGGAAGACAATAGTGGTGACCATCCAGATTGAGGGGGCCTCTATCGAGAGCCTACCGGATAAGATCCACTTGGAGAATGGGCAATGCCTATATGTTGTGGCAGAAGGCAAAAAGCCTAGATGCTACAAATGTGGCAGCCCCGAACATTTGATTGCCAAGTGCGATCTGGTACAGAAAAAACAAGAAAGAACAAATCAGAAAACAAATAAAATCCCTTTGTTGCCAACACCAACACCAACACCAACACACTCAATTATGGAACAATGCCAAGAAAAACAACAAACCAGCAAACAAACCCCAACATCACCAAGAAAAGAAACAGTACCAACACAATCACCGTTGACATCACAACCAATTAAACATGTTGAATCAACAAAAAATAGACCCACACCCACACCCAGGACAACAATTAAAAAGACAGAAAACACTGACGAGAAGACAAATGCTACCCCTAACACCACAACAACACAAACATCGCACAAAACATCAACAATTTATACAAGCATACATAGTAATGCAAATGTTTTGCCTCTACCCCATACTGATACGTCGGACGACGAAAGTTCGACGGAATGGCAAATAGCCACAGGGGGTAAAAGAAAAAGATCCAAAAAATCCACCAAACAAGGAAGTAAAGCAGGGAGATATCTAACTTAGGACAACATCCCCCTAGACAATCAAAAAAGTAATGAACCCGTAAAACCACACACACAACTAACTGCAATAGACACAGACAATAAAGAATTAATGGACTACATCAAATCTAACATGGTCATCTGTGAAGATAACTTTAAGACAAACAATCATCCGCACACCACACCACCGAAACACATCAGAATTTTACATATAACACAAGCACAACACCACATACTGAAAACAATATTTCCGAATGCAGTAGGCGGGTATCAACGATACCTGTCGAAAAAACTATACAAACACCTCATCAAAAACAATACAAAAGAAGAAGAAGAAAAAAATGAAACTTTTAAAATGCGTAAGTGACCTCACTTCTTGTCTCTTGTCTCTTCTAATATAGTGTGTAAAACACAATTTTCGTAAATGTCAAGTATGCTTAAATTAGGTTGTGTGAATGCGTGTGGCTTGGCGTCGGCTTGGAAGCAAGGTTACCTTCTAAACGACATCAAGTCACTGGACGTGGATATAGTAGCTATCAGTGAAACCAGACTCAGTAAGCCGTGGGCCCTCGAGTCCATGTTTGGCAATCAATTTGACATTTATTTTTCTCCCTGTCTGCCGAACATGGGTGGTGGAGGTACTGCGGTGCTTTTTCGAAAGAGTCTAAAGGTAAAAGTAAGAGCAATATTCCTAGACCCGGAGGGTAGGCTGGTTGTCTTGGACGTGGATGGCAGAAATGGATGTGCATTCCGTCTGATGGCAGTTTATGCACCGTCCTTAACGGGTCGGGCGGATTTCTTCAGACGTCTAGAGGTTTTCCTGGGTACGTCTAGACCTTTACTGTTAGTAAGGGATTGGAACACTACCTTGGACACGCATCTAGATTATGTGGGAAGGGATAGGAATAGAAGGGCGTGTAAGAGCCTCAAAGACCTGCTCAGACGTTTCCATTTGTCTGACAAGTTCCGACTCGACCATCCGAACGTGCCAACGTGGACTTGGACAAACCGCGTCGGATCGTCGAGATCTTATCTAGATAGAATTCTATGCAGGACAGCGGATAGGGATAGTGTAGGATGTCCACAACTTAAAATAGTCAGCTACACAGATCACAAATTTGTTACGTGTACGCTCGACCTAGATAAAACACATAGGCAGGGTCCCGGTTACTGGAAACTGAACACGTCGCTGTTAGCGCGACAAGTTTACAGGAACCGGATTAGCGAGTTAATTAAGAGGGCGCTGACGGGAGCCGTCGTTAACAACCGCTGGTGGTACGCTCTGAAAATGGCAATAAAATCGGAATCAATTAGGTTTAGCAAGGAATTAGCGATAGAACGAAATAGAGTAGAGGGAGACTTAGTTAAGAAACTAGAAGAGGCACTTACCACTGGCAGCGCAACCAACGTGCTGGCTGCGAGGATGGCCCTCAACCAACACCTCAACGCCAAGCACGAAGGTTGCGTCGTCAGAGCTAAAATGCGTGCCTTAAGGAACGAAGGGATTGAAGCTGCGCGAGAGGCCCGGGTAGTGGAGGCGCAGCGTGGCAACAGAGCCACCATTCGGTCTCTAATAGATCAACAGGGATGCAGTTTACTCGAACCCGAAAGGATGTGTGAGGCCTTTCAACAGCACTTTTCTCGACTGTTTGGTGCGAGTGGTGGGTCGGAACGCGGGATGGATTTCAGTGCCTACCTGACCGACCTGCCGCGACTCTCGGCAAGAGAAGCGGAGTGTTGTGAAAGTCCCATCACAGCCGATGATGTGTGGGATGCGATGGCGGGCTGCGCGAGGGATAAGTCGCCTGGATTGGATGGTTTACCCTACGAGCTGTATTGTCGAATGCCAGACTTGTTTGGCGACCTATTGGCATCAGTCTACTGCAACTGGCAACAAAACGGGAGAATCCCCGGTTTCGTGAGCCGAGGTGCAGTGACGTTGCTGAAGAAAGACCCAAACAAGGGGAATTTTATAGATAATTTCAGGCCCATCACTCTGCTCAACGCAGATTTGAAAATTTTGGCCAAAGTAATAGCCGAGAGGTTGGCGCTTGTCATTGGTAAACTGGTCGACAGGGCGCAAACATGCGCCGTGCCGGCAGAACCAGACATGACAACCTCCATCTGATGCGCTACATTGTGGACAGGGTAGTTAAGGATCCTGGCATGGGTGGGGCGCTGATAAATTTGGATCAGTCTAAAGCCTTCGATAGGGTCGACCATCGGTACTTGGCGGCCGTCCTCAGGGCGGCTGGCTTCGGTCCCGTCTTCCGCGTTGGATCGCTGCCTTATATAGCGGCATCCGATCGGTGATTCGGGTGAACGGTCACCTGTCGAAACCGTTTGACATCACGCGTTCGGTCCGTCAGGGGTGTCCCCTGTCGGCGCTTCTGTATGTATTGACTCTCGAGCCGCTACTGCGGAAGCTGGCGACACTGAGGGGCATCCCACGGGAACTGGGTTGCGGGACGAGCGTGTCGGCATATGTGGACGATGTCACCGTCATAGTGTCGAGCGACAAACACATCAAGATGATAGGCGAGACACTAAGAAAATATGAAACGGTGACAGGAGCAAAGATTAACCCGGAAAAGTCAGTGGGTTTGCTACTCGGCACCTGGAGAAGCAAGCCCATGCCGTCCGACTGCGGCTCAGTAGTGGGACGCTGGACGGACGGACGGTTAAATTGCTCGGGGTCTGGTTCAGTCCGAACCTCCAAATGGATAAGAACTGGGACGAGATCACGAGTAGAGTGGTCGCTCTCAGCCAAACATGGGCCGAGAGAAAGCTGTCTCTAAAAGGCCGGGCGGAGGTGGCGAACGCGTACATCGCATCCGTCATCGATTACCGCCTGACCGTCGTACCTTGTCCCGACGCCACCATCACCAAACTGGAACGCATACTCTTCCTCTTCCTGTGGAAGGGTGGCGTTCCGATGGTGAGGAAGTCCATTTGCTGTCAACATCCGTTGAATGGAGGACTGGGCATGCCGTGGTTGATGATGCGCAGGCATGCGCTGAGACTGCGACATCTCTGGAAATTCATCGACGACGGTGAACAGGTGTGGGCGCCGTTTGTGAGGCGCGACTTCCCGCAGCTCGTCTCACTGACCGAACTGCAAACGTGGATCAAAAAGAGACCGAAACTGGGCGATTGGCACCGAGAGTGTCGCCAAGCTCTACAGCAGCTCTGCCGACCGGGGTCAAACTTGTGCAACTTACAAACGACTAAAGCGTTCTATAGAGGACTAGTGGAGAGGAGGTCCGACGACACACTCGGGGCGTCGACGAGGAATTCCTAACCCGCCTGTTCAGGACGACGTTCGGGCCGGGGCCTATGGATAACTTCCAGAAATCCCTGGCTTGGCAGTGCTATCGAGACGCACTACCTGTTCGAGAGAAGAGCTACAGACACGGTTCGAAAACCATCACCGGACCGACCTGCCCGAGATGCGGTCAGAGCGACGAAACCGTTCTGCACGCACTCGTGCAGTGTCCAGATATTTCAGAGCTGTGGTCCTTCGTCGAACAGCTGTTGTCACGTGTAGGTCAGGCTCGCCTATCGGCCGAGTCTATCGTGAATATTGTTCCACCACCTTCCTTTAAACGGGAAGGGAAAACCGTTTTCGTTACGCTGATGGCTATGGCGAAAGAATGTGTGTGGTGGACGCGTTTGAAAGGACTGCAAACAAACACCTTCTTCTCTGGTCAGTCTCTCGTCAACTTTTTCAAGTACCACTTGAAAAGGAGGATGAGAATAGAGAGGAAGGCTTTGTCGAACGAATGTTTTAATAAAAAGTGGGTAAAAGTGGCAAAAATGGTCAGTATGAAAGACGACACTATTTCAAGCATAAATCTGTAACCAAAAGAGACAACGAGAAGTAAGGCGACTTACTCATGTGTTCTTTTTCGAATTGTCTGAGGTGACCTTGGTCTTTTTTGTAGGTTTTTCTTTCCAAGGCTACACCTAAACTGTGAACCTTATATATATATATATATTGCTTTTTTATACACCACACAACCCACAGATTCCTATTGATCAAATGTTTTTTTTTTTTGTGCCCCACCCATCCCACCTCGAAAAGAAAAAATTCTACATTGTATTTCGTCCATTTTTATTCTGTGTTTAGCCCTGTGTGGCTACAATAAAAAGTTATCTATCTATCTATCTATCTATCTATCTATCTATCTATCTATCTATCTATCTATCTATCTATCTATCTATCTATCTATCTATCTATCTATCTATCTATCTATCTATCTATCTAAAAACCGTCAGACATTGGCAATTCCGTGTTGTCCCAGAGAAGTTTGAATAATAAAATTTTGTTAAGAAACTTTTAAAACTTTTGAATGTTTAAAATTTCTGAAAAACTTTATGGAACTTTAAACGAAGATTTCCACAGTTCATGCAATCTATTAAAACCTCGCCCTATCACGTTGTCTTAACTCCTCATAATTTTTTCATTTTTTCATTTTTCAATTTTCTTTCTTTTCATTTTTCATTTTTAGCTTTTCGTTTCTCCATTGCTAATTACTAATTCCTCAATTGTCACTTTCTTCTACCTGTTCATTCTTCCTGTCATTCCTCCCTTCATTCCACCTATCACGTTCACAGGCGTCTTAACTCGTACCAATACTAACTTTTCTTCACTTCTCTTGTTGTCTGTTTGTACGTTACCATGTATCCTGTCACCAAAATGTCGTTCTAACTGCTGGAACCTCAAAGTTGTTCACAGTTATTTCATTCATCACCTTGAGTTTCATTCACTCCTCAGTTATCCACAAGTAAGACGGCCTTAGAGCATCCAGATCTACCGGCATCTCTATGATCTGTCACTCACCAAATGTCTCAGGCTCACGGGAATGTTAGCAAAAGTAATGTTGATGCTTTTTAGCAAAATGCTTACATATATTGTACACCCGTCTCACGTTTTTTTTAGATCTGAAGACACCTGTCAGGTTGCACTACTGTAACTAATACAAAGATGGTTCTCATTATCAACTCTGTACGCCATAGTTCCGTTGTTTTCTACGCTTTTCTTTATGTACAGTCTTCTTGTCACTTCTTAAAATATCTAAACCGGCTTCTTGTCACTTCTTAAAATATATAGCCTCATTTTGGCAATAACAGTCTTTCCAGTTCACATCTAAACATTCTACACTAGGACCTCATATGCACACAACCCATCCTCACAATAAATATGTGTATCAAGACTTTGAGAATAGTATTCAATAGTAACGTGGCAACTTAGTTTTTGTTCAAGAGCACAGAGATAATAAATCACTACACATATCAAGGACACGTTCTTGTACTTCCTCCTCAACCTTCAAGGTCTCTATGAACATTAGAACTACACATACACATATCTATACACACATATATGCATGTGTACACATATTTACATATATGTGCATATATATATGTTCATATATACATACATACATATATATATATATATATATACATACATACATATATATATATATATATATACATACATACGCATACATATATATGTATATGTATACACAGACACGGGCACAGACACACACACACACACAAATACATCTGTGCATACATATATTGCGCTTAAAACCAGGATAAATCTTCCAATCCAATAACTATCTCGGACTTAATAAGGAATGACGCTGCTGCAACAAGTAGACACATTCGAAACTGCTATATTAAAAAAAAACAAAAGAACAAAAGCGCCTTTCAAATATTTGGCGGTGGTTCACTCACCAGCACACCTCAACTTCTGGCTCGCTATGTGCGGTCTCCTTTCTTTACCCATTTTTAAAAATTTATACTAGAACAATTTCTGCACATCTGAATTAACATACTAAATCCTAGAGTTGAAAGGCTTGGTATTTACTCTGCGTCTATTTAATCCTCCTTCTCGCACCACCCTAACTGTCTTTTACTCCAGAACTCCACAATGAGCACTTCTTCCAGTCTTTTCTTCAGAAAATTTCAAGCTCTTCAATTCACTGCAATCTCACTATTTTCCTTCGTAGACATTAACCAATCGATGTTTAAATATTTGCATTAATCTCACGATTGTGCAGGTGAGGAAAAGGCTAATGGGCATTCCCCACTCTTGCTTGACTAACTCATATAAAATTATATGGAGCTTTGGTTAACGGAAATGAATATTTCCTTTATTGTCTTATTATCGGTGACAGGAACAAGAACTAAGAGTCAATGTATGAAAACAGAGTTATTTCCATTCCTAGTTGAAAGCAAATTACAATTCATTAAATCTCTAAATGAATTTTCTTGGAAAAACTATGAGTCTCTCTATAACTCATTTGTCCATAACCAGATATTATAGGATCTTGTTCCTAGTCGAAGATACTTATATACTAACTTTAATTTTAATAATGGTATCAGTGAGAGTATTCAATAAGTCTTTGCTATATTGCTCGTTATACGTTATTTTGAAACCTATACACACTGATAATTATTAGTGTGTATAGCTTTGAAAATAAGTTATCAATGACTGAATGATAGCTAACAGCTATCGACTCTCTGTTTATATCATTCATTTGATGACAAATAGGTACAATAAATTTAGTGAGACGCAGGGGCTTGGACCGAATGTCTTGAAGAATTTGTTCTTGTTATTTTCGCTCTGAATTCAAAACTGACTACTTGGATTAGCATAAGCGGTCGCCCAGTTAAAAATCGTCACTTGTTCCTTGGGTACCTTTATCAATACTTTCTTAAGATGTAAAGGATAATAAACAAAACAAGACACAAGCCTTCAAAACATTGCTACCAAGCAGGTAGCAGGGGAAAATTAACTCCAAATTAAAAAGAGAAACATACATAAATATATGTCTGCGTATATATGTAAGCATGCATACACGTATGCATGTACGTATGCATTATATATACACAAACATATATATACACACACACGTTACATACATATACATACCTGCTTACATGCATATGTATACGTTTATTTGCTAATAGGAATAAATTATTAATCATAAATGTTGCAATCTGACAACAAAATTACGATGTTGATTTTTAAAATTATCGAAATACACAAACTATTATTTTTGATATCCATTAAAAATACTCATTTTGAGGTCAGATTGACAAATCCATCCAGTAGTAGCACTCTGAGTTTTGTCAGAAACTATCTCCAAAAGCCGGTACTATGTATTTGTAAAGAAAGCATATAAGATTCTCTTAATTAGTGTCGATTCAGCTACGACCAACAGATTCATTCTTCACTTGCCGCAAAGTGCCAATTGAAATAGCAAACACATGATGGACTTTATGAAACACCACAATCTAATTGCTATTAATGCAAGGCTTCAGAATCGTACAGTTAGGCCTTGGACATGTCGTCGTTCATGTAGCAACAGGAAAAAAGTCGATTAATAGCAAAAAGTTGCTTACATAGAACTCTTTTGAGAACTGAATCTGAATACAGGAAGGTAAGTTACTGCAAGATAAGTACCAGTTAGAGTTCCTATGAAACAAAGCGACAAAGGAAATGTAGCAGGTGATGCTAACCTATCCGAGATGTTTACATTTTTAGTACACAACAGCTTCATCGCTTTCTGGGATGAACTTGAGGAAAAGAATTGCAGCAGAGCTGTATGTAACACACTAGCCACTACCAACAGGGATATAGCAATGGGATTGCTATCAAGGAGACACAATGAGAAGGTTAAAAGGGTCCGAAAACGTTTAAAGAAAGTTGCCAAAAAACATTTTTCGTGCTCCATTAGGAATGCTGAAATATAACTCAAATTAAGTTAAAACACTTGATGAAGTGTACAAAGTGGAGCCAAAAGTACACATTAAGTCCAAAACTGAAGAAGTCTACGATCTCCACAACGAAAACAACTTATTGCCGCCTAAGAAGCTCTGAAGAAATTTCTAGCACGACAGCTTTTCCAGTGATCTACATTATGTGGGAAACCACCGGCAACATCTAGTTTCAGCACTTTATATTGCTACGTGGAAGCAAGATGAAAAAAATCTAATTGGGCTAGAGACCAAACCAGTAATTTATTTTATGTAAGATAACTGAATTGAAAAAAATTAATGAATCACTATTTCTCCGTACAGAAGTACCCCACTGGCTCCTGTGGACTTCTGGTTTACCTCTAGCACTAAAGAGATTTTCCAATGTGAAATAAAGGATTTTCTACAGTTCAAAGAATGTCACGCTTCGTTGACCTGATGCTAAACAAAAATGTGGAACATTGTCCTGATATCTTTATACGTAAATACTTTATCATGAGTATCCCAATTGATTGGCACCCTTTCAAAGACAAAAATGGTTTGTTTTCATTTCACGAAGTTAGCCAGTTTTAGATTCATTGTTGTTATATCCAAAAGTAAAACAAGAGCTCACATGTGGATTTCTCGGGTTGGGACTGGAAATGACTAATATAATGAAAATTTAGATACATAACCATGTTTGGCGAATATATATATATATTCGCCAAACATGGTTATGTATCTAAATTTTCATTATAGTCATTTCCAGTCGCAACACACACATTCATATATATTATATATATATATATATATATATATATATATATATATATATATATATATATATATATATTATATATATATATATATATATATTATATATATATATATGCATGTATGTACATGCACAATTGTAAATGTGCGTGTATATATATATATATTAAATTAGAGATAAAACCACTATTAGGCAAATCAAACAGTGCAAAACATAAACCAAAACATAAAAATAAAAATAACTAATATAACATACTCTTTTACTCTTTTACTTGTTTCCGTCATTTGACTGCGGCCATGCTGGAGCACCGCCTATAGTCGAGCAAATCGACCCCGGGACTTATTCTTTGTAAGCCCAGTACTTATTCTATCGGCTTCTTTTGCCGAACCGCTAAGTGACGGGGACGTAAACACACCAGCATCGGTTGTCAAGCAATGCTAGGGAGACAAACTCATACACACACATACACACATATTATATATAATATATATATATATATATATATATATATATATATATATATATATATATATATATATACATATATACTACAGGCTTCTTTCAGTTTCCGTTTACCAAATCCACTCACAAGGCATTGGTCGGCCCGGGGCTATAGCAGAAGACACTTGCCAAGATGCCACGCAGTGGGACTGAACCCGGAACAATATGGTTGGTTAGCAAGCTACTTACCACACAGCCACTCCACAAAATGTCATATAAAATATAAAATATAAAAATTTAAATTATTTAAATTTAAAATTAAAATTATTAATTTATATTTATAAATTCTTATATATATATATTTTATTAAATATATATAACTATCAAAAAGTATTAAAACGTTTCGAAACATACATAATATATGAGACAAAAAGAACAGGGCAGGCTGCATATGCATACTCGGGACGTCTATATATCAGGTGATATTATAGAAATATATATATAAACTGGTGAGGTAATCTGGAACTCGACTGAGGATAGAAAGCTCCAAATGATCCGTCCTTATTTTTTCCTGTCCTTTTTTGTATCGTCTAACTGTCCGGATGTTTTGTTGTCGCCTGTTACGTTCTTGTTCCATCTTTTGTTTTGTTTTGTGTGTGTGTATATATATGTGTGTGTGTGGTGTGTGTGTGTGTGTGTGTGTGTGTGTGTGTGTATCGTTGGGGGTGTGACCGTGTGTGTATCGTTGGCGAATTTCTTTCTCTGTCTTCCCTTCTTTGAACTTTTTCTATATTTCTGATGAAGAGCTCCGCTCGAAACGTGCAATCCTTTCTTTTCTTTCCTTTCCTGAGCGTCCAATAACACAGTATTGTAACACGTCGGCGTGTTGCTTTTTCTTGTATGTTCTTGTTCGTATTGACTATATATATATATATATATATATATATAATATATATATAATATATATATATATATATTATATATATATATGCATGTATGTATGTATGTATGTATGTATGTATGTATGTATGTATATTGCATTTACAAATACATAATATATGAAACAAAAGGAACAGGGCAGGCTGCATATGCATACTCGGGACGTCTATATATCAGGTGATATTATAGAAAGCTTCTGTCGAAGGCACATAACAGCCGATCATGCAATCCTTGTAAGTCATCCCGCTGCACACCTTCGAAGTTAGCCAAGAGAAAGGTAAGTGTATATATATTTTTTCCACCCGTATCGTCGCAGGCATTACCATCATAATCTAAATAACATGAAAAGATACTGCAAAGCATACCGATCACGGTCAAAAAATTACGACAGTCCACTCATCTAAACTGAAATTTGTTGAATGGAAAGTAAAGTTGACCTCGACAGGATCTGAACTCAAAACGCAGAAAACTGAAACAAAGTATTATATCGTAACGCATTTTATACAACTACTCTAACAACAGTAAAATTTTCCCCCTCTCGTTCTATCAATCTGTACACACACATACACACACATACACACACACACATATGTATGTGTGTGTATACATTTATATATCAATATAATACATATGTGGTTACACATATACATACACGCAAATATACATATATAACTATACTTATACATTATCTATCTATCTATCTATATGTATATATATATATATTATATATATATATATATATATATATATAATATATATATATATATATATATATATATATATATATATATATATATATATATATACGTATGTTTGCGCGCGCACACATACTCATAGAAATATGCTCACATACATAGAAACACGTGTGGGTACATGAGTGTATGCGAGCGTGTATGTTTTGTGCGCGTGTGAGAACAGTATATACGAATCTCAGCTTTAGAGAACATTGTGACCCTGACGCAACCTACGTTATGCAGCTAATCTACACTTGACAGGTGTACCACCTTACCATATACGTATACTTACAAGAAAGAAAGAATGGGAAAACGAGACTTAGCGTGTGTGTGTGTGTGTATGTATTAATACTTATGCAAATGCGATTCTGTGTGCGCGCGAGCGTGTGTGCGTGCGTGCGTGTGTGTGTTTGTGTGTGTGAGTGTGTGTGTGTGTAATAGGTATAACACCTATTACATGCTCAACTTGCTATATACTGCGGGGGTGTTGAAACATATTTTACATTCATGAAGGTATTCGGCACCAGAAATACTACATAGTTATATAACTATTTTTTTTTACTTTTAATATATGCCAATTAACCGATTGCAGGATATTTGCTATTAATTGTTTAATGTAATTTTTTTATTGTTCATATTTTAAGGAAGTCTATAATCTATCTCAGACTAAGGCGTAGTCATTAAATTGCCAGCGAAAACTCGTTTCATTATGAGAAAATAGGCAAAAATAAGTACATATATATATATATATATATATATATATATATATATATATATAATATATATATATATATATATATAATGTACATATATAATATATATATATATATATGTACATTATATATATATAATTTACACATATATATATATATATATAAGTACATATATAATGTACTGTTCCGTGATAAAAAAATTAACAAAGAACTACTCCATCAGGTGAGAGGTAAATATTATTTATTTCAAGGGCACAATACATGCATTTAACTGCTATGATAGTTTCATATCGTGAGAAATACTCAAACGTTTTCTTCAGGCGCAAACCACATATCGTAACGAACTTTAAATA
>NC_042997.1:79644546-79717046 GCF_006345805.1 Octopus sinensis
GTAAGTTTGTGTTGGTGTATGCGTGTCTGAACATTTATACGAAAGGTATGAATGCGTAGAAATGGGTGTGATTGTGTGTATGTATGCATCATTGCTAACTACATACGCGTGCACACGTGAACGCATTTAGGATGCGAGTATGGGTGCGTATACATCTATATAAATAAAACTCAACTTGTGCGTCTGTGTGTGCATCTGTGTGTGTGTCTGTGTGTTTAACTTCCCGGCACATCTCCTCCTAGCCAACAAATCGTAGAACCACCAAAAATGAGTCACTTAAAGTTTAGGCGAATGAAAATTGAACTGCGCTATTTCTGTTCCGAAATTCATCTCGCAAGTGCAAAAATCGATAATGTGTTTGTTTAGGCCTTATCCCATGCATTGAATAGTGAACTTTACTCAGTCAGCTGTTGACGTGAACTGTGTTCACCACGCGTGCAAGCATGCGTAAATTGCATGAAAAATAAAAAATCAAGATATAAAAACGAATCGCCGTAAATATTGTAGAAATTCGGCAAAGAAATGAATTTCGGGATGTAGCCTGGAGGGTTTTTCGTATTAATATATATATATATATATTATATATATATATATATATATTATATATATATTATATATATAATATATATATATATATATATATATATATATGAAAAAACAAGTCAAAAATAGAAAATGCTAAGATGATTTTATAGTGAATCTTTCAGTACCGGTTTCGGTCATTTTGAGACCTTTTCAACTGTAACGATTAAATAATTAAATTTTGAAAAATTTTGAAAAATTAGAAGAAAGGTTTTTTTAAAGGAATACTTCCATAGTAGTGTTCAGATATATGTGGCATTCTGCCTTTCTCTGACTCCCTTGTTTGCACTTGTGTATTCGAGGTCGTTGTGAGTTCTTGAGGGGGTGGAGTGGGAAAATCTGGGCTGGTCAGTGGCGACCGCAGTCGCTGCGTAGGCGTTATACTTAAAGACATTAGTGGGGGTAGAAGGTGGAGAAGTAGAAGAAGAAGAAGAAGATGACGGTGCCGATGATGATGACGATGAAGAAGAGGAAGGAGAAGGAGAAGATGACGATGATGATGGTGGTGATGACGATGACGACGATGATGATGATAACGATGATGATGAAGAAGAAGAAGAAGAGGGAGAAGAAGAAAAAAAAACAGAGAAGGGAGAATATGAATGGGTGAAGATATAGCTGTTTTGGGGCGATTAGTAATGGATTCTATGGAATGTAATATTTGTGTGTGTATATATATTTCTTTTATTCTTAAGTTGAGCTATATTAATTGTTTGTCGTAGACCCGTTAAGAAGTGGCCTGTATTTTATAATAAAGAGATTTTCTTTACTTATTCGTTGTCTCGAGGTTGTATCGTCCCTAAATTGGTAGAGGGGGAAAATTCTGAAGTTGGTGTTTTTTGTTGGCGCAAGTATCTATGTGTTGGCTAAAAGCTATTTTTCTGTTTTGGGGAATTTTTATCTGGGATCTGTGCAGGGCCATTCGTTTACGCAAACCATTTTTTGTTTGGCCTATGTACTGCTCTTGACACCCGGAGCAGGTTAGTGAGTATATTAGGTTCTCCGAAGCACATGTGAAGTTGCTTTTCACTGTAAACCGTTGTCCCTGTTTGAAGGAGAACTCAGAACCCTCGATTAGGTAGTCGCATATCCCGCAATTGGGTCTTCCACATTTTTTTACTGTCGGCTTCTGTGTTGAAGAGTGAATTCGGGCTTGTGTTAGAAGACTTTTCATGGATCTAGGCTGTCTTTTGCTTTTTATGATCGTGTGTGTTTGGAGGATTGTGTTCATTCTGTGATCTTTTTTTAGGAGGGGTATGTTGTGGAGGATGGTGCCGAAGGCTTCGTTATTGAGAGGGTTGTGTGTGGAGATGTATGGTAAGGCTTTTGGTTGTAAGTTTTTCTTTGATTTGGGATGTCTCAGTTCCTTGATGTTAAGTTGAAGGGCACGTTGAATGCACTTGTCAATAAGTGAAGGTGGATAGTTCCTGGTGATAAGGGTATCTTTTAGTTCTTGTAGTCGTGTGTCTCTGGTGTTTGCGTTAGAGACTATAGTGCATATCCTTTTTGCTAGATTGAAGGGGATATTCATCCTGGTGGGTCTGGGGTGGCATGAATTGAATGGAAGATATTGCTTAGAGTCTGTAGGTTTATAGTATATGTCTGTTTCTATTATATTATTAGCTTTCTTAATGAGGATATCGAGGAAGGGAAGTTGTTGCTGGCTATATTCCATCGTGAATTGGATGTTTACGTCCAGCCCGTTTAAAATTTCCTGGAATTCTATGAGTTTTTCTATATTTTTATGCCAAAGAATAAAACAGTCATCTAGATATCTCTTCCAGTTGTTTTCTATGTAGATGGAGAAAGGGCTGCCATATCTTTCTAGAACCTTACGATATAGACTGATCTCTAGGTATCCTATGACTAGGTTGGCAAAGGAGGGGGCCATTCGTGTACCCATCGCAGTCCCCGATTTTTGTCGGTAGAAGTTGTCATTGAAGGCGAAGAAGTTATTTTCCAGGATGAATTTAACCCCTTCTATCACGAATTCTTTTTTGATGCGGTGTGGTAGTTCGTTGGCGTGATTCTCTAGCCAGAATTGGATTGCCTCTAGTCCTAGGTTGTGGGGGATATTGGAGTAGAGGTTGACTACATCGAAGGATACCAGTATGGTGTTTTGGTTATAGTATTCGGTAGGTGACTGAGCATATCTAAGTCGTCCCTTATATAGCTTTTGACATGTTTGAGGAGTGGTTTTAACAGGGTGTCTAAAAAGTTACTGAGGCGGTGGGTTTCGCATGCGGGACCTGCTATTATGGGTCTCAATTTGAGGTCATTAGGATTAGGGACTTTAATTATTTTGTCTGTGGCTATCTTGCATGCGTTGCTTATTTTTTCACTTTTGTGGATCTTAGGTATACCATAGAATTGGCTAGTTTTACTTGTGAAATTGGTCATATAATCATATTCTTTGTCGGTGAGCCCTGCTTTGTATGGGTTAAATATGGATTTTAGTTCCCTCATTATTTTTTGTTGACTGTAGTTTTGTGCCTTTTCATAGTATGTTGTGTCTTCCAGCATAGAAAGAACCAAAGTTATGTAAAAGTTATATATATATATATATATACATAGATATATATATATATATCGTGACGTATTTTTGCCATTTCAATATGGCTAACCCCTAAGGGTGGATGCTACTGTAGTTTTTAGCCCCAGGAGGACACACTCCTCCAGCTGGCCATAGACACACTATCTGTGTCCTGTCAGTATTTGCAAAGGGAAGTCATCCTTCCCGTCTTCAACTTATGATACACACGGACTCGAGTTTCGAGGTATTGACCTCTCGTCAGCGTGTGACAATCATAGTTGTCGCCGAGAATTAGATTTCCTTCACAAATACTTGTACTTTTTCCAGCGTCCACTGTCGCTGATATTGAAAAAGTGAAATCAAACAATGATAAATATCAAAGTGAGTTATATACAGTAGCGGTAACACATCGTGACGTATTTTTGCCATTTCAATATGGCTAACCCCTAAGGGTGGATGCTACTGTAGTTTTTAGCCCCAGGAGGACACACTCCTCCAGCTGGCCATAGACACACTATGTGAAGGAAATCTAATTCTCGGCGACAACTATGATTGTCACACGCTGACGAGAGGTCAATACCTCGAAACTCGAGTCCGTGTGTATCATAAGTTGAAGACGGGAAGGATGACTTCCCTTTGCAAATACTGACAGGACACAGATAGTGTGTCTATGGCCAGCTGGAGGAGTGTGTCCTCCTGGGGCTAAAAAACTACAGTAGCATCCACCCTTAGGGGTTAGCCATATTGAAATAGCAAAAATACGTCACGATGTGTTACCGCTACTGTATATAACTCACTTTGATATTTATCATATATATATATATATATATATATATATATATATATCATATATATATGTATATATATATATATATATATATATATATATATATATATATATATATATATATATATATATAATATATATATAATATATATATATGTATATACATACATATATATATATATATGATGATATATATATATATATATATTAATACGAAAAAACCCTCCAGGCTACATCCCGAAAATTCATTTCTTTGCCGAATTTCTACAAATACTTTTCAAAAATTCCAATTCTAAAGGGTCTAAACAAACCGAAACGCTGGGTGATACTGCTAGTAACTATATACATTCTTGCGTTTGTGTGTGAAAATATGAGTGCGAATATGCGTGTGTGTATGTCTGAAAGGTCATATGCGTATGAGTGTCCGTGTGTGTAAATGTGCATGTGCAAGTGTGTGTATATATGCTTTTGTTATTTATGTTTGTGCATCTGTTAGTGTGACAGATGTGGTCTTTATGAGTGCGGTAGTGATGTATGCTAGTGTAACTGCGTGTACCTATGGGTGTGAGTGTGTGAGAGAGTGTGTGTGCGTGTGTGTGTGTGTGTACGCGTGTGTGCGTATGCGCACGAGAGTGTGAGCGTGTGTCCGTGAGTGTGAGCGTGTATAGGAATATGTGAGGAGGCGTGTGTGTGTGTGTGTGCACATAAATGCTTTTGTGTAGATTTATATGTATTTATTTGTGTGCACATGATGTATAAGGAAGCAAAATTAGAGGCTTGCAGGGGATACATAATGTTGTGGTGTCAGTCTGCGTAGGCATTTGTGGAACAGCCGACGTTCAGGTGGTATATCTGGATTGTCGGCAGTCAAGGGTTTGAAGTTCACCAGGGGGGAATACCTCTGGTAGCAGCAATAAGATAGTTCATATTTCCTGCTGACAGATACTACAAGTTAATGGAGGATGTGCAGTCTTTCACGAAGTAGAGCTGGTAATTGCGGCCCTGGGTAAACAGGATGCTACCCTATCGACGATGGTTCATTCGATGTTAGGTGTTTCGTTCCGGAGGTCGCGAAGCCTCCGGAACAAAACACCCAGAGTCAAATAACCAAGAAGTGGAATTCTCTCTATGCCTGAATTTGTATGAGTGCAAGGGCTGTATGTACCTTCTCTTGAAGTCGTTGGCTGTCATGCCCGTGTAGTACATTGTGGTGCTATCGGGTGGTATGACGGTAGATCTGTAGACTATAGCCCTTGAGAGGCAGGATCCCCATAGAGCGCAGCAGATACATTTTTGCGCCTGTTGTAGTGGGCAATATTAGAAGTAATGTTATCTAAGCAGGCGCAACTCACCTTGACGTTATGTGGGTTAAAGAGCCTATATATATTCTTTTATTCTTTTACTTGTTTCAGTCATTTTACTGCGGCTATGCAGGAGTACCACCTTTAGTCGAACAAATAGACCGCAGAACTTATTCTTTGTAAGCCCAGTACTTATTCTATCGGTCTCTTGTGCCGAACCGCTTATTTACGGGGACGTAAACACACCACCATTGGTTGTCAAGCGATGGTGGGGGGACAAACACAGACACACAAACATATACATATATATATATATATATATATACACACACACACACACACACATATATATATATATATGTGTGTGTGTGTGTGTGTGTGTGTGTGTGTGTGTGGTGTGTGTGTGTGTGTGTTGGCCTGCTCGCTTAGCCAGCGGGGTGGCGTCATTCGAAGGCTAAAACAATGCGAACGCATTGTGACCAGCGATGTGTAGCAACATCTGATGGAATGGTCGGTCACGTGATCACGTGACGTGATATATATGTATATACGACGGGCTTCTTTCAGTTTCCGTCTACCAAATCCACTCACAAGACTGGTTGGTCCCAGGCTATAGCAGAAGACACTTGCCCAAGGTGCCATGCAGTGGGACTGAACCCGGAACCATGAAGTTGGGAACCAAAAATTTAACAAAAAACGCTACAAAAGGAAAATTCTTAGCTAATTCCTCACCAGTCAACGTCGAAAAGATAACAACAATTTCTCGCCTTTAACGATGATATTGTTCACTTTTGGTGACACCAGCAGCGAGAAACAACTGGGAGCCACTGAGAAAAGCTAACGAACGTACAGGACAATGATGAAAGCAAATACGACAAAATAAAATAATTATACATATACGACGAAAAAAGGCCGTGCGGCTGGAAGACGGACAAGTATAGGGTAACGCAAACGAAAATGAAAATGTCCTATACGACGGAAAAAGAGAGAGAAAGAGACAGAGAGACAGTCAGAACGAATAAGGAAGAAAACAAACAGTGTCGAAAAAGTGTAGGAATAGATACATATATATATATAGTTTTCATTCTCTGTCGGGTGAATTTCTTATAAATGTCTTACAACATATTTTTGCTACACCTTTGTACACCTTTGTAATTTCTATTAAGAAATGAAACTCGAGTAATGGGAAATAAATAATGGCAAATAATTTTGCCAATCTCCTGTCTTTATATACATTTACATACATGTGTGTGTGTGTGTGTGTGTGTGTGTGTGTGTGTGTGTGCGCGCAGCGCGCGTGTGTATGTGTGTGTGTGTGTGTGTGTATAATCGGAGTAAATGTGCTAAGCACTGTTTATGTATAATCACAATTTAGGTTAGTTGAAATATGTTTGTCACATATTTCAACTGCTAAAGGCAAATACACAGCAGTTACCATACAGAAAAAAATTCTCTCTTATGGTAAAAAGGTGTGAAAACAACCCGTTCGTTCACTGTCGCCCTCTCTCGGGAATCTGAGATATCGATGTCCTGAGTTTGTTGACTCTTGCCGACACACACACACACACAAATATACTTCTTAAGGAAAATGAAAAGTACTTAATGTGTTGTAAACATGTACATGGAGAAACATCATATTTAGTGGACACTTGTATTGACACTCACATACATACACATGAACACATATATACACACATGCATGCTTATATAAACGTGTACGCACGCACATACATATACATAGACACATTGACACATCTCATCGTTGTTGTTTTCGGCAATCCCTCGATTTTAAAGGATGATTGTCATCAGATTTAACTATTGCAGTTTTGCATGTGACAATTACAATTAAATATACTTTTATAAAATATAATGTTCTCTAAAAATTATTCCAATAATCAGTGGCAAACAACGCAACGCACACTCCTGATGTTGTAATGACAGTGAGCAACAAATACAAATGATTCTGTTTTTATGACACTATGTTTAATGGATGAGGAGGCGCGTGGCTTAGTGGTTAGGGTGTCTGCACCATGATCATAAGATTGTGGTTTCGATTCCTGGACCGGGCGACGCGTTGTGTTCTTGAGCAAAACACTTCATTTCCCGTTGCTCCAGTCCACTCAGCTGGCAAAAATGAGTAACGTTGCGATGGACTGGCGTGTGTGTGTGTGAGAGCATGCATGCATGTGTGTGTGTAAGGGAAAGAGAGAGCGAGTATTGCGAACCGCATTTTTTGAAATATATCGTTACTATTATGTTAAACTGTCGTATGTCCCAATTTGGCCAAATGCGTTTTCTTCAATATTTAATTTTGCTTGCAATAGCCGGTTCTTTTGGTTAAACTATCTTATCTCCAGCTGTTTCAGATGCCATGATATGAAAATCATACATAGTACAACGGTTTAGCATTTTTCAAAAGTGTAGTAAGTCCCACATACGACAGTTTTGCAAAAATATTTCTGATTGAAAATATCATACATGCATGGAATTACGGTTTTGTACATCCAACAAAGAATTATTGTTAAGCCGAAACTGTTGCTAGTGTAAAAATATATGGAATGCTGAAACTGTTTTCTAAAAAAAGCAACTTTTTTTTTTTACTTAAGACACTTTTGCATAATAGCAACAATATATATTAGAAGCACAACTATATTGATGTTTGATTTGTTTTATTAAAGACATTCCTATTTCTGTATTAGTTCTTTCTGCTAGGTTTGGGACAGTAACGATCTTAAATCCATTAGTCTCACGTTTCACAATTTTCACAATTGTTGTAATAGCGTTATGTTTGTGCATTCTGGGTTAACTGCAAACGGGCTTGAAAATAATCTCAGAATAACAACTTTACATAAAATTCCACGAAAATAAAAATAATAACCAGTAAAAATTTACAAACCGCAAAATACAAACCTAAATTATATACCTAAATGCTTGCACGTAAAAATATATTGTGATACCATGATATCGACAAATATTTATTGTTATATAATTTTGAATCCGGCGTTGATGATTTAAACAGTTATAAAATTATTAACAACTCCCTTTACAACTTACCATAGAACGCGCGAACAACGCGTCGGTACAACAGTTTGTTTAAAATGAGATTGTAAAAGCTTCGAAACGTGAGAATTAGGGATTTACGAATGTTATTCCAAACCAATTATTTGGGTCCAATAAGAAAATATGAAAAAATAATTCTTAATAAAAATATCAAACATTAACATAATCCAGTGTTAAAATCTATTTGTGTCACACATACTTTGTTACACATGACAAAAAAAAAACACTCACACATATGTTGCGACGTTAAAGAAAGCAATAAAGCAATAAAAATTCTCCTCAAGTCATAAGGTAGACTGTGGGAGTAGGAGGCTGTATACTTGGTGACAATGATCGCACCCACATACATTTATGTGAACTTACAAGGACGCACACATATAGATACATACAAGCACACACACGAATATATTATACCCATATACATGCATAAGTACATGCATATATATATATTTATATATATGTATGTATATATATATATGTATATATATATGTATATGTATACACACACACACACACACACACAAACACACACATGAAAGTAACAGATAAGAAAGCGAGTAATCAACATTGCATTAATGAATGAGCAACTTCTTTTAGATTGATTGGTGGTAATGCGATACCAATGGTTTCATGGTGAGTCATGATGAGTAATAACAATTTTAACAATTATTCAACCACAGATAGAATAACTCTGACACAGCAGCCATATTTGTTAGGATGCATGTGAACGAGATGGCTAGCGAGATTTCGTTTAGGAACAAATGGTAAAAAGACAAGAGGTTAATGGAATTAGGGAAAGGGATGTAAATTATTCAGGGATTATTATAGCGGTTATTTCCTATGTCTTGCATGTTTGCAAGTTGCTGACGACTTTGATTTACAAATGCTTATGTGTATATAACGTATAAAAGCTCTACCATTGTGCAAATTTACAATAGTTAATTGATATTCCGTCTAATGATATATACGGCAGTACGTAATGCACTAATACACAAATACACACATATATATATTGCAGTTTACCGTATACACGTAGTGAGCAGAAAATTGCTGGTGTTACAACTGAATGATAAGAACTGTTCAACTATATGTTATATGTATAGTATTTGTATTACAATTGTCCATTGAAACTTTGTATCCATGTATATACCCATATGTATATAAACGCAAGATTGCTCAAAAGTGTAATCATACGTCATTGTCTGTTCAAATACGTAATTACGCAAAACCTATTTAAGATATGACAATACGCATTCGATTATAAATAGAAGTCAACAAGCTGTGAATTGTATGATGTAAATTATAAGTGCAAAATATGTGGGAAAACATTAGGCGTGTTTCCGTTGGCTGAACTCGGTGGCGACAAGGTGGTAAGTAGAGTGAACTGCCTTGATGGGTTTAGTCGACCAAATCGAACCCGGTACATGTTTTTTAAAGCTTGGTGCATATTCTTTCATTTTGCCGAACCGCTAGGCTACGCAGAGGAAGACAAACTAATACCTGCTTTCAAGCAGTCTCGGTTGACAAACACACACAGCGCGCGCGCATGTAGGTGTGGATTATAAAAGTGCTTTCCGTGCTTATGTGCTGAAATAGATTGATGAGTTTTTCCTAAAATACTTAAAAATTATTTTCAAAATATATTTTTCTGTTGTTTTTGCTTGAAGTTTTTGCTTGAACTAACAACTATGAATATTCAAATCAACGTGCAATGGACACTACTCTAAGACACTGGTCGAACTAGAATTCTTGCAGTTATCTACAAAGGATTGTAAATATATTTACGCAGTATGCACAATGCTCTTAGCTAAACTAATTCTTGTGTTATGCTCTAAACTAATTACCTTGTTAAGAAGCTTTCTTACTAGATACTTATACTATTTACTCACGCGTCGATGGTATTCTTTTAAGTACATATCTTATGAGTTCTAGCGAGTCCATTAGGCTGTGAAGTGTGTGTTACATACACAGTGCATTCCAAAGGTTTTTAGACTTTTTCTGGAGAGATATTTATTAATTTCGAAGAAGTGCAAAACTCTAATTTCCTTGAAAGTATGATCCTCTGACTTCAATACTCTTTATAGCATTCCAGCCGACACTTCGTGGAGGGTTCCATGGAAGTCCTTCAAAGTGAAGGTGTCTAAAACCATTGTCAGAGCCTCCTTTATCTCCTTTAGCTTGGGGAACAGCCAAAATTGACAGAAAGGGAGGTTTGGATTGTAGAGAGGATGGGAGACAGTTTTGATGCCCATCTCTGTCAAATAGTTGGTTATCAAGTTGTAATTGTGGACTGGTGCATTATCCTGGTGTATTTGCTCTGTCTTTTTGCAAAGAAATCTTTTTCTTAACTCTCTCAAAGCTCTCACAAAATACTCTTTGTTGACCGTTTGGTCAGAGCGAACCCAATGGATGTAGATGATGTCCTTGCTGTCGAAAAGGGGATTATCATGAGTTTCCCATGCTCTTCTTGGCCTTTTGTTCCAGCCGAAAGCAAACGTTTGGCTCATACAAGTTAATCTGTTACACTGCGTAACACGATTTTTGTCCTTGGTTAGCAACTGTTAGGGGTAAGCAACTGTTTGCTTACCTCTAGAAAGTATGAAAAATGGCTAATATTTCCTTCAAACTTTGCTTTTGTTACATTTATTTAAACTTTAAAGAATCTCTCTCAAAACATGGCTATGATGTTCCCCCACTACTCTTGCTCATGATCAGAGATGCACATGTTGTCAACTACTAAGGGACATGCTCAAGTGGATAAGGTCAAGCAACTGACAAACAAATCTGTTATATTCAGAAAATATTTGCTATAATGATATTTCTGATTCAGCAACTCAGTGCTGAATCTGTCTGAAATGTAATGGAAAATAGGTCCATTTCAAAGCATCTCCATGTCAAGAAAGCTAAGTTTGAAAGGAATAGCAGCCATTTCCTTTGATTTTGAGATAGAAGCAAATAAGAAATAACATTTACCGACAAAAAAAAAAGCTAAAATTTTGTTATACAGCGTTAAAGTCTGGAGCAGTTTATAAAATTTTGTAGCGTTTTTTCCTAGTTTAACACAAAACTTGATAACATGTGGAACTTCCAAATTTTCTTCACGCCTCGACTGCATTCTGCAAACTAGTCAACTGTGACAAGTAGTGTTTAATAAGGTTATGTTCAAAGTGCTGTACAGCCTCCTCCTTCAATCTAGCATAACAAAAGTCGGCAGGTCAGCTTATTAGATGTAGAGAAATTACATACTGAAATTAAATTAATCTAGGACAGTTATGATTGTCTCCTAAAAAGACGTCTCATACCTTAAGGGATGCAACTCGTATATGCTTAATTTCAGATCTTCGCGCAGCCGATGTACGGCAAACTAAAATTCTTATATACTGGTTGGGTGTATATATTCCTCACCAATAATTTCATCGTCCCGCAAAACAAATGTACTCAACAATTTTCTAATATGTCGTTGACGAAAATGCTTATTAAAATATAGTACATCAACTATACGTAAATATAATGTTGAACTTCTCAGGTCAATTGGATAATTTATGCTAATTAATCTATGAAGCATTGGTAACTAAGCTTCCGAGACAACATGTAGAGAATATTTACGATTTTTTTGTTGTTGTATGGTTGAGGAAAACCCATGGTAATTGATGGTACAGTAAATATTCATTAGTGTGATAACATTTTGCCAATTTCATAGGTTTTGAAACAATAAAGGATACTTTTCAAAATGTAGTTTTTTTCATAAATAGTAAAGGGGTGCTTTTTATCTTTTCTTTTTTTATTCATTATTTTAAGTTATTCATGAAAGCTCATGTAATAGAATGGTGTTACCAAACAAATTTTGTGATGTTCACAGTCATTAAGAAATTAGAATTGTGATATAAGGTCTTAGGAACTGCTTTACAGAGTTCTAATAAATATTATACAAGTCTTACAAAACACATGAAATGAAAAGAAAGGCCCCAGATTTTTTCTTTTAAATTTTAACTATTCTAGTTACTGCTGAAGAGAAAGTATGAAAAGCTTTGTTCATTTCATATCCAATAACTATGGGCAATATTTCAAAATGGTTGACATGGACAAATAGTGCCTTTTTTGATATATTTTGTTTTCAGTTGTGTTAAGTTTAGTCCTTGCATTTAAATATTATAAAGACAAGATCCTTTATCATCAGATACAACAGTTTCATCCACTAAATTCTAGCAATTTATTGGATGCACAACTCTATGCATTGCATTTCAGTGTCACTGCAGCATGATCCCTGTAAAGATGTTTTTACTTTCAAATTTGGCTCATATCTGCAATTACCTTTGCAACTGCAGTGGGTGAGTTCCACAGAGTCACCCAGAACTAGTGGAAGCCTGCATCAGACAATTTTAAGATTCTTGAAACCATCAACATCCTCCAACTTTGGGGCTGGGAAGATTTTATTTGCTTCAAACCTTGGCGAAATAAACCTAGTTGATAATTAGCACTTTTTTATGAGATTCATTAGGGAGTCTATGTTTAGAGATTGTAATGCTTCTACTTGTGTGTAATGTTGAAACATCATACTGGGATCTCCTTGGTCATACATATGACACACAGCTCAAAGCAAGAAATCAGCTTGTCAGATGGAACGGAAGTTGAACCAAATTCTTGAAAGGTATTTATATAGCGTTTGCTCCTTTCCCCAAAAAATCTACTTAGAGAATCACTGTTGAAGAAAGGATAGAATCTGACCCAGGCTGACATATTATAGTAGCCATGATGATTACAAAGGGACTTAACATCAAGAGTGCGGACTTTGACATCGCGACTAATGGAACTTTTGTCTACACCCCGTGTAGATAATGTGTACACCAGTGTCTATATGATAGCGAAACTGATGTGATGCCCATGGTGTTGACTGATGAACAGCCTCCATCAGTCACGAAGTAAAGAGCCAACGTTCCTGGTTTTTGCATTTCGCCATTAGTAGAGGAGAAGAAAGGGGCTCTTATTTTAATTATGAGCAAAACCAAAGTAACAACACTACCCTCTCTGTATCCTACCCTCAGATCAAGAGCAATGCTACGAAAACAGCTTCCCTCTTCACGATAACTGAACATTTTATAGTGTACTGTTTGTTGACATTGTACAAATAATGGGAGCGGCATGAACCAATTAGATAATGAATTGGTATTAGTCCATGTTGTAGGAGAGCCGCTGAGGAAACGTAAACTGCCATCAGATGTCAAGGACCGATAAAGGAAGAGGAAAACACATCTGACTTTCCCGAAGTAATATACAGTCTGTTATTCAAATAAATATAAATATAAATAGAGTAGAACAATGACATGAAAAGAAGATAAAGCAATACTAAGAACTGGGTCAAAGTAGGACTGAACGTGATGAGATGTATGTAACGCATTTGATGTGAAGGGTACTGACGTGGGCATGAGAGATTTTATTAATTTAATTGATATGCTCGAGTTTACCGAAGTTGAAACCGTTGACTCTAGCTTCTACATATGAAAATGGAAGAAAATGTGTGTGGTGTGTGTGTGTGTGTGTGTGTGTGTGTGTGTGTGTGTGTGTGTGTGTGTGCGTGCGTGTGTGTGTGTGTGCGTGTGTAAACGATATTTCTTATCTTTTTTGGATGATCCTTGGGAAAGTTATGATGCCAATAACCCAGCAAAGTCAACTGACTCCGTTCATCTGTGCTACCTTTTCAGTTGACTGGTGATAAATTTTCGAGTTTAAAACTTATGCTGGAAGCTGAAAATTCATTTACTATGGCGATAGTAAGGAAATTAACCTCTCCCCTTCTACATATATGTGTGTGTGCATATATGGACGATTGTACGCTTATATCTTTAAGTATGTAATAGTGTATCGGCAGCGATACTGGTTGTTTCTTTACCACTGTAAGTTTTTACAGGACTGGACAATATTTCGGCAGAGTTAATGAAATCGGGTGGCCAGATCATGGTAGAAAGGTTGACACAGTTATGTAACGCATGCTGGGTGGGAAAAAGGGTACTTGATAAGAGGACCAAAGGAATCATTATTAAACTACCAGAGAAAGAAGGTTTGAGCAACTGCCAAAACTGGAGGGTAATATCACTATTGTCAACGCCGGGTAAAGTGCTGTGCTCAGTGTTGCTGTTCCAGTTGAGGTTTGTACTAGATGTAAAGCTGAGAGAACAACAAGCTGGATTTCAACCCAGCAAATCGCGCTGCGAGCAAATATTCACACTGCGCAACATCGTAGAACAATGCATGGAACACCAAAGAACACTAATAATAAACTTCATTGACTCCAAAAAGGTGTTTGACAGTGGGCACAGAGAAACTCTCTAGAAGATTGTAAAAGTGTATGGAATACCAGATGATTACATAAGTCTGCTTAGCAGTTGCTACAACTGAAGCTGCTGCATTAGAACAAAGAATGGAATCACTAGTTTTATTAAAATCGTCACTGCAGTAAGATGTTGTTTCTGATGGTCATCGATTTTTATGTGAAGATCAATGGTGAGATCGGCTGTAGACATATCATGAACAGCGAGGGACTGGATAACAGACTTGGATCTTGCCGGTGACATTGCCATGATGGCTGAGAATCGCCTAACATTACGAAAAATGGCAGCAAAAATGGAAAGGGTAGTGGCGAAGAATTGGTTGAGAATCAGCGGTCAAAAAATAAAGGTAATACAAGTTGCAAAACAACTAGAAAGTGTACCAGTGAAAGTTTGACAAAAACCAGTCGAAGTTATAAGCTTCACATATCTGAGAAGCATAGTGACAAGCAACGGTGATGCATATACAGATGTAAGCTGCAGAATTGGCAGGCAGCGGCAGTATTCAGGAGACTGAAAACACTTTGATGTAGCAATAACATAAGTATAGAGCTGAATATTGGTCTGTACAAAACAATACTGCCAACAGCGAGCTAAGCAGGTGAGACCGGGAAGATGACAGCAAAACGCAAAATGAACATCACCTGGGAATAAGCATATTGGTTGGCCAGGGACGGAGATAATTGGCAATGACTGACTGCCTGATGTGCCGCTCAAAGGCACCAACGGACCGAAGAAGAAGAAGAAGAAGAAGAAGAAGAAGAAGAAGAAGAAGAAGAAGAAGAAGAAGAAGAAGAAGAAGAAGAAGAACAACAACAACAACAACAACAACAAAAAAAGAAGAAGAACCGGCGCAATTGTATGTCTTTTGTGTAATCTTAACACGTTAATATCACTCATTCATGATGCAATTGCCCTACCTCTCAACGTGCATATACATGTACGCGTGTGTGTTGATATATTTATATATATATATATATATATATATATACCGGAGTAAGCACATAAATGTGAAACAAGGTGGAAAAAAGAGTACTAAAATACCAGCGGTAGAGTAATATGTCCGACGAACGGGAACGTGAAACTCCGAGTAACAGCTTTTGTTATATTTCTGCTGCTTTTAAATAAAAAAAAAAAAATATATATATATATATGTATATATATATATATATATATATACTCTATTTAAAAGCAGCAGAAATATAACAAAAGCTGTTACTCGGAGTTTCACGTTCCCGTTCGTCGGACATATTACTCTACCGCTGGTATTTTAGTACTCTTTTTTCCACCTTGTTTCACATTTATGTGCTTACTCCGGCATATATATATATTATGTGCTTACTCCGGTATATATATATATTATGTGCTTACTCCGGTATATATATATATTATGTGCTTACTCCGGTATATATATATATATATATATTATATATATATATATATATATATATATATATAGATATATATATATCAACACACACGCGTATATGTATATGCACGTTGAGAGGTAGGGCAATTGCATATAAATATATATATGCATATATATTTATACAGTATAGACACAGGAGTGGCTGTGTGGTAAGTAGCTTGCTTACCAACCACATGGTTCCGGGTTCATTCCCACTGCGTGGCGCCTTGGGTGGGTGTCGTCTCCTATAGCCTCTGGCCAACCAAAGCCTTGTGAGTGGATTTGGTAGGCAGAAAATGAAAGAAGCCTGTCGTGTATATGTATATATATGTGTATATATATATATATATATATATATGTATATATATATATATATATATATATATATATATATGTATATATATATATATTATATATATATATAATATATATATATATATATATATATATATATGTATGTGTGTGTGTGTGTGTGTGTGTATGTATGTGTGTATGTATTTGTCCCCCCAACATCACTTGATAACCGAGTGTGGTGTGTTTACGCCCCCGTAACTTAGCGATTCGGCAAAAAAGACCGATAGAATAAGTACTAGGCTTCCAAAGAATAAGTCCTGGGGTCGATTTGCTCGACTAAAGGCGGTGTTCCAGCGTGGCCGCAATCAAATGACTGAAACAAATAAAGAGATAAAAGAGTAAAAGAGTATGAATGTTATACATATGCGCATCGTTATTTTAATTTAATACTATTGCAGATGCGTGCGTGTGTGTGTGTGTACATACATTTTATGTCAATGTATCTATAGTTACATATGTATTTCTATAGTTGCTTAAGAAATTAGTTATATGTATGTAGGTATTATTTATATAATTAAATCATTCTCTCACTCGGAAGCTACATACATCGCTTCACGTCATGTTAATGTATGCAAATGTCATTAGACATTCCTCTAAACAAATAATTCCTACTTTCAAGGGAGTGATCTGATGTACTTCCTTTATGAGAAAGAGGAAATGTACTAAACATATATTTACACTATGGCATTAAAAGGGAACTTGCGGACATGGCACCGATCACGTACGTTGTCGCGGAATTGTCAGCGTTTATACAAAATGTGTTAAAAGTGTAATGATGCCATCAGTTCTTGGAGACATAACTATGTGTACGTCACATTATGTTGCGCCGTTCAGGTGGTTCTTTTAGGTAACTAGTACCGATACGAATGCCATCGCTCACGGTGTTTGATTGGTAGAATCGTTAAAGCACCGAACAAAAAAAAATGTTTTGCGGTGTTTAGTTAAGACAATTTCTGTTCTGAGTTCAAATCCAGCGGAAGTCGACCTCGCTTCTTATTGTTTCGGTGTCCATAAAATTAAAGTACGATTCAAGTACTGAATTATGGTGACCTTCTGTCTCCGTTAAAAACCAATATCATAACTGTCTTAAATGATCACCGATTATATAGGGTGCGTATAATTATACAGGGTGCGTAAGATATTTCAGGACAGATTTGTGTTTATATAATAACAGATAATAACTTTGTTTATCAAAAGTGCTATGAGGATAAAAATAAACCTTCTTTTCTATAATGTTGATCAATAAAGCCACCTTCAGCTTTAACAACTGTTTCTATATAAGATCTAAATCATCTACATGCTCGAATCAAGTGGTCCTGGTTCATTTTGGACATTACTCTGACTATGGCAGCTTTCAAAGAATTTTTGGCATTATGGGCATGTTCACTGATCTCTCTCTCAACAACGCTCCACGTGTAATAGGCCAACGGATTGAGATCTGGGGAATTGGGAGGTCAAATGTTAGGGGTTATGTGATCATGAAAATTTTCAACCATCCATTCCTGTGTTACTAGAGCCATGTGTGATAGTGCAGAGTCTTACTGAAGCACATACGGCCTTCTATTGCATACACTGTCTATCCAAGGCTTAACAATTATTTCCAGGTCCTCAATGTAGCGGTATAGTTAACTCTAAGGCCTTGTGGATAGAAGGAGGCATCACATGTTCTTCATTGCTGACAACCCCTAAAACCATGACAATTGCAGGAACTATTGTATGCAGAAGGGTCTGCATACAACCATCTGCCATTTCTTCTGTTAACTTTTTGATTTTGGTCGAAGTATTTCTCGTTGAGTTAAACCAAATCAAATCTTCTGCTGGGTTTCTCAGTTTGTTCAAAAGCCTTTTAGATTTAATGTAGTGATTTTCCTTTGCTTTTTCTGACAAAGTAACCTTTCTTCATCATATAAGACTTATGTCTAATGTCATCGTGGACAGCGTTTCTGGCTGTTCCTTCTGACACATGGGGTTCTTTTGCAATTGACCTCATGGACCTTCTGAGATTGTAATCAATGGTCTGTTGAACTTGATGGATAAATTCAGGTGTGCTGATGATTTGAGAGCGTTTAGAATGCTTTTTTATTTACATTATTTACATTTGACGGATATTTGTCCTCATCTTGTTTGTTGTTAACACAACGTTTCGGCTGATATACCTTCTCTTCATCAAGTGTCTTGGGGAAATTTCGAACCTGAGTTCTAATTCCTAAGGTATTTTTCGATATTATTATTATTATTATTATTATTATTATTCATGTCACTGTCTGGAATCGAACTCGGAATCTTGGGGTTAGTAACCCGCGCTCTTAACCACTACGCCATATGCCCTGATGAAGGCTGGAGGGTTTTGTTAACAGCCGAAACGTTTTGTTAACAATAACCAAGATGAGTACAAATATCCGTCAAATGTTAATAATTCTTCATCTCTTAACTATAGAACTGTATGCTCTTTTATGTTTTGATACTGGTGATACGTTTCTATCTTCAGTTTCTAGCACCTTACAAACTTTACAAACGAAAGATCGAGACATTTCTAAATCGCTATGCTCAGCCTTTATAACCAGAATAACAGCATTCCTTTTCATTTTTTGAGTAAGCTGAGGGTCTGCCATTATTATTTTCAGAAACAAAGATTATACAGAGTTAGCAAAAAGGCTGCAATGACCCAAAAAAGGTATATTCTCAAATATCTTACGCACCCTGTATATAAAAGAATTTGGGAACTTCTCTCTCTCTCTCTCTCTCTCTCTCTCTCTCTCTCTCTCTCTCTCTCTCTCTCTCTCTCTCTCTCTTTCTCTTTCTGGGCTATGCAAAGGTTAGTCTGGTTGACACGACTATATGGCTTTAATTTTGCTTTGCAGTTGTGTGAATACACGTTCGAATCTACTGCACTGTAACTTACTCTTCTACCTTAGCTTAGGCATAACACAAATATTGTCCGTGAAAATGGGTAGAACAGTGTAGAATCCCGTCGGATGGGCTAAGCTGTCACCCTGTTTAATATCAGCACCTGGTTTTGGGGTGCCTTTCGTTGAGTCCATTCTGTTGTAAGTATTCTAACCGAGAACATCAAGATCTTACCTTTCATTTTGTCTCGGAAGTATTCGTAGAAAGGTAGCATCAATATGCTGTTTTCCACTTATTAGTCACAAAAAGTTGTATCTTCTCTTTTCCGAAACAGTCTAGCCCGAACTCCCATATCTGCCCAAATTCAGATTGCCTGTTAGAAAAATCATACGCGACAAATAACATGTGCCCACGCTCGAAAATAATACTATTCTTTCATAAGCAAAATTTCCGCCAGAGAACATTTTTAGAATATTTTGTCTGACAATATTTTGATAGTAATTCTAACGCACTAATTTGAATTGTCGTCTTTAAATTTAGTCCTGAGTAAAGAAACATAGTAGTTGTCAAAGATGTACAACTATTTGCAGAACCTAATTCAAAATTTACTTAAACATACACTTTTTCTCCCAGGGAAGGCACTGTTGAATAAATATATTAATTCCACCAGGATTTCTGGAATTCCTATGTGGATGATGAAATAGGTTCTTATGGGCATCATCATATAACAATTGCCGTAATTTACAAGATTATAAAACGTCTCAAAAGCTTTTAATGAAATGCCTGTCGTATCATACTTCATACATATATTTGATTATTTATGTAATATACATATATATTAATACATACATACACACATATACTCGTTTGTAAATAAAAGTAGATAAATGAACAGAATTCCTAAAGGCGTCTATTATTTCGGTTACAATTTGTTAAAATGCATACCAGCCCTAAAAGAATAACCAAATACTGTTACAAGAAATTACCGAAAATAAATTATTTCTCGTTAATTCCAGTAGTTTTTAAGCTACGGGCAACCACTTACAATCCAGCATCTTTGAAAAAGTTAAAATCTGGTGCAGAAACGAAAAATTCAGCATGGTATCACATATCACTCGCAAAAAATTTGTAAAGCTTTGACATATTTCTAGTTTTATAAAGTTTGGAGAAGAGGTTTATCGAGGATTCAGTTAAATCTAGAATATATTATTAGCAGTTATTTTTTTTTCGACCTCAACGATGAAAGGTAAAAGTCTAATGCTTTTAAGTTTCGGAACTTTAAGAGACGATACTACATTTTGAATTTTGCAAATTATTTTGTCCAGAGTCTATCTCTTCTACTATCCACCACAATTTCTATATTATAATTCTGAAATGCAAAAAGTTTGTTTGTCTGGTTTTGGTATTGGAACGTGTTAAATGGCCCTAGATCCCGTCGGATTGACTCCAAAATTTATAGGGACATGTAAAATGAGGTGAGGATGCCAGTGGGCTAGGTTAGAAGTCCCCAGCTTAAAAGGTGTCGTTGCAAGGGCCAAAAACGCACACTTTGACAAGTCTACTCTCATTCTTTTATGTGTCTGTCTTTCTCCATCTCTCTCTCTTTCCTCCCTTCCTCTCACCTTCTCTCTATAACGTCGCTTCACAGCGTCTATTATCTTTCCCCCGCCGCCATTGCATTCTATTATCTGCCTGTCTTTCCCCATCTCTCTCTCTCTTTCCTCCCTTCCTTTCACCTTCTCTCTATAACGTCGTTTGATAGCGTCTACTATCTTTCCTCCGCCGCCTTTGCCAGCGCTGTCACTCTCTCTCTCTCTCTCTCTCTCTCTCTACGTCTGTCTGCATTCATAGAGAGAATTATCATCGCCACCACCACCACCACCACCACCACACAATCGTGAGAATCTTTCTCTTAAAACAAATAATCTTTAGGTTTCAAAATATTTGATTTTTCAGTCCTCTCTTTCATATATCACCTTTTCTTCCTCGATCTCTCTCTTTTCCCCTTCCCTCCATTTCTCTCTCTATAACGACGTTTGACACCTCCGCCGTCTCTCTTTCTTCTCCAACGCGTCTCTCAATGTATTTCTGTTTGTATCTATAAAGACGAAACGTGACAGCCCCAAAAGTTTAAATATTCCCACCACAGGTCTTTCAGAAAGGTGAATTATTATCTCCCACCACCACCGCACAATTATAACAGATATTATTTATCAGAAGATATGTTATTATTTTACGTGGATAAAAGATTTGCTGTGCTAAGAAACATTATACCCTTTTAAAGAATTTATTTGTATGCTCAAGGCGACCGTCGTTAACAAAAATTTGTCGGTAAATTTGAAAAATTTTCCAGTTTTGAAATATTTGCTTCTTAACTATTCTATTCGTTTTCTCATTCTAAACCTAATCATCTTTAGGTTTCCAAATATTTTATTTTTCAGATTTGCTTTTCAATATGCCTATGCGTAAGCGCTCCAACTTATCAAACCACCGAGCTAGAGTGAGGAAATTGCAAAAGAGGGAGGCACTTGCTCGGGTAATTTTTTGATTACTAAATAGCCTTTTTACCCAAAAGAAAAATATTTCTAATACGGGCTATTCGCTTGCCTTCTGGTGATAAGTTTCCGTTTTTAAATTTTATTTTTTAACATTTTACTTTACTGACAATATTAAAATCATTGAGAGTGGACTAGGTTAGAAATCCCTATCTTAAAAGGTGTGGTTACTAGGGCAAAAAATGCACATTTTGACAAGTCTACTCTCATTCAATTATCTGCCTGTCTTTCTTCATCTCTCTCTCTTTCTTTCCTCCCTTCCTTTCACTTTCTCTCTATAACGTCGTTTGATAGCGTCTACTATCTTTCCTCCGCCGCCTTCAATATATTTAAACCCTTCGTCGTTATTCTCATTCACTCATTATTACTTTCTCTCTCCCCCTCTCTCTCTCTCTCTATCTATATATAGAGAGAAAGATTCTCATGATTGTGTGGTGGTGGGGGTGGCGATGATAATTCTCTCTATGAATGCAAACAGACGTAGAGATAGAGAGAGTGACAGCGCTGGCGAAGACGGCGGAGGAAAGATAGTAGACGCTATCAAACGACGTTATAGAGAGAAAGTGAAAGGAAGGGAGAAAGTAATAATGAGTGAATGAGAATAACGACGAAGAGTTTAAAAAGCGTAAAAATATTTTCTTTCTCAACTTACTCAAGATCTTTTGTTGTTTATAAATGGGAGAGTGATAGATAGAGAAAGATAGAGAGTAAGAGAAAGCGAGGGAAAATCCGAGAGAAATGAAGAGTAAGAGAGTGGGAAAGTGAGAGAGAAAGGAGAGAGAAACAAAGAGGAAGAATGTGGCGATAAGAAACAGAAAGGAAGCAACAGAAAGTAACAACCACAACCTCACCCGCATGTAGAGCGGGTCACCTTAAGCTAGTTCTAAAATAATAAGTAATCGTAAAGCAACATATTAACACTAACGTTCTTCTGTCGGATTAAAAAATCAAGATTGTTTAACCTTTCTTTTACTCGAATCTCTAGGTTCAAATACAGCTCAAATGACGTTGATTAAATCAACTATAACCTTTTATAGACCAAGAGGCATAAATAGGTAAGATGTTAGACAACTTGCCAATGAATCTTTACATCAAATCTGCTACAGGCGTTTCATTGCATTATATATACATTTATATGTTCGTCAGAGAACTTTATTCTACGTATATCACCTCAAATAGATATTGAAAATAGCTTTCAAATAATTTTACAATGTTATTTGTGATACAGACTATGCAAGAAGTGATTTTATCTTCCAAACGCTTCATTCAACAAATTAGGAGCTAAGTACCTATTTTTAGAAGTTCATTAGAATTTAGTAACCATATTGCATAACACCTGATTTTGTATAAATTACATTTACGCCTCGTTAAAATGTATCCATTTCAACTAAACGTAGTTTATTAGCTGGTGTGCCAAATGAAACTGGGTATTCGCTTTTGTCACCAGTACTTCAGTTTTCTGCACAATTTGAAATCTTCATATTTTGTTAATTTTCTACATATTAATCTTACTTAATTTATGGTATAATTTTTAATTGATAGATTTAGAATAAAAAATTATAATAAATTATAAAAAGGTATATTACAAATTTTTTGAAAAATATTGTGTAAGAAAAATCTAAATCTCGTACAAAATGAAAGTTATTCTAACAACACAGTAAAGCATGTAGAGCAGTTTGTTTCTAGATTATTAAACCTATTGTTTTGTAACTTCTTGTTAAAATTGCTCGGCAGTCTCTTGAATTTTGTAGTCTTCCGCTTACTTTTGTAGTACTTCCGCTTACGAAATTAATTGATAAAAACATACTCAAAGATTCTGTCTAACAGGAAACTCCTTTGTTTTGCTATTCTACATGGGTGCAGGAGTGGCTGTGTGGTAAGTAGCTCGCTTACTGCTACCAAGTTGTCGCGTTGTTTTTCGTCGCAGTGGAAGTCACGTCGTACGTGAAAAATTGAACATTTGAAGCACGACTACAGGTAAAGCATTTGTTTTGGGGGAGTTTAGTGGGGTCTGCTGTTTGTATTTAAGTATTTTTTCGAACAAGGGTCTCCACTGGGTTCCAGGCATTTGTTTGCCAGTGGTCGTATAAAAATTCTCACTTTATAATGAGAATTGTGTTTAATTTGGGAGGCGTGTCCTTCCGAAAATTTGTTGGTATTTTCGATGACTGTGTGCCCTTTCAAGTGGATTTTTACATAACGGATTGGAGTACAGCCAGAGTTGGACGGAATACTATTTGTGCTGCAAAGGACTACCAGTTTGGATTACCAGAGTAGCAGAATCGTGTTGTGTTGTGTTGCCATTTTGGACTATCTTCCTTCGCTCTTTCTTCTGCTGTCTGTCTTTCTGATCTTTTTGGGGTGTCTTTATAGACTTTCATTTGAGCATTTTGATTTTTGTTTGTAGATTTTTATTTTTGTTTTGGCTATTAACATGGCAACTGTGAAATCCGCTTTGGAGTGGCAAATTGTGACCCCCAAAGAATGGTTGAAAAATTATACAGAGAGAATGGTGGTGTTAAGAAGCTATTCCGGAGTCCTTCACACCATCAAGGTCTTCTCTCAGGAAGAAATTGAGGAGGAGTTGGCAGGCTATCTGCCAACTGTTAAGTTTATCCGCAGGGGTGCGAAGTACGCAGCTGTGTGTACTTTTTGACACCCCTGCGGAAGCTCGTGATTTTGTGAGCATGCCTTTGGAGGGGGAAAATATTTTGTTTCTCCCTACTTATGGCGGTAGAAAGTTGACAAGAGCCTGGGTGTGTAGGCTGCCACCCGGTATAGAGGCCGAGTGAATAGAAGACAATTTCCGTCGGGGCCTGGGTGGCGGCCAAACTCTTAAATGCAAAAATGTTGCCTGCGGTTGATTGGGTCGGGTCAAAAGCAATTTTTACCCTATGGACCCAATCAGCCGATGATCTGGTTTTACCAGATTTTTTAACAGTGGCCGGTTCCAGGTATCCGGTGATGGTTGAGGGACGTAACCCCAAGTGTCACCTGTGCCTGGAATTGGGTCATATAAAGAAAGAACTGATACCGGACCAGGCAAGGGTCCTGGAACAGTTAATTGAAAAGATGTCCCCTACTCTCCCAGTGGAGGAAAAAGTCGAGGAGGAGGTAACCTCCTCGAAAACAAAGGGGAAGAAAAGAAAGAAGGTGGGCAACAATAGTTGCCCACCGATAGATCCTGAGATGGCGTGGGTAGGGAAGGTCCTCCGGAGATGTCGGAGTAACTCTACCCTCCCGTCGTAAAAGGAAAAAAGGAGAGAAAGAAGAAAAACAGGGCATTGCCGGCGACGGCATGTCCCGAAATTCCTTCGGTGGGATGTGTGTCACCGGAGGGGGAGAAGAAGATAACCTCGTCGGTGGGATGTATGCCACCGAGCGAGGGTGTTGAGGCCCCTCTCAGTGAAAGTGGTGAAGAATATATGTTCTTCTATCTGAGGGGAGGGGCTATTAACAGTTTCGTGGAGAATGATATGGATAGTCGGGTCCTGAGGGACCCGACTTGTATTGACAACCCAGAGTGGCCTCCGCAGGTGGCTGCTCTAGTGCTGGAAAGAAAGTACTGTGATCTTATAATTTTGACTCGTGTAAAAACAAGAATTATAGAATTCTTTTTTGGAGCTCCGGATTGCGGTTGCAAGAATGCCTGCAAGTCGCAAGAAAATTACTCGGCGAAGGATTGTAGAGGCTTATCGCATCCAATTGTGCATAAATTGTGTTTTATATTTGTATGGACTTTTTAGTACAAATATATTGTATTTTAAATTGTAGTAACACCTTGGGCAAGTGTTTTCTACTATAGCCTCGGGCTGACCAAAGCATTGTGAGTGGATTTGGTAGCCGGAAACTGAAAGAAGCCTGTCGTATACATATATATATACTTGTGTGTCTGTGCTTGTCCCACTCCAACATCGCTTGACTACCGATACTGATGTTTACTTCCCCGTAACTGAGCGGTTCGGCAAAAGAGACATAGAATAAATACTAGGCTTACAAGTGGTGCTCCAGCATGGCTGCAGTCAAATGACTGAAACAAATAAAAGAATGAAAGAATACGTCACAATCTGATGAAAACTACAGCATGTCTTACGTGATCAGCGTAGAGTATTCACTTCGAATTTTCCAAGTTCAATGACATTGGAATTTTTACGATATTTGAATCAATATAACTGCTCTTCGGCCCATTTAAGAAGTTGATGATTTTATTTGCTGTAAATATAATGTAATTTTTGCGATGTGTAGTCCGGTGTTGTTTTGCAGTAAAATAGGAGTGGATCTGTTGACTAATCTAGGCTGGGTTTTTTTTGTAAGTTTCTGCATCATCTGGTCCAGTTGGCTGCAATATACTTCGGCCGTGATTGATGAGCCAGGTTTAATGAAATCATAATGGATCACGCCTGCGCCAGACTACCAAACACAGATCATCAGCCTCTTTTGATAACTGTTGCATTCCAGCAGAGCCCATTTTACCTGCTTCTGCCCGGTCTCCACGGAAACCTACATGCAAAGAGAAATATATTGAACAACATATTCATTGCTGCACAAGCCACATACTCAGACTGCTGCACAACACCATATGCAATATCTTACTTTATATGTTGGTGTATGGCTTAGTGGTTAGGATATTCGGCTCACGATCATACGGTCGTGAGTTCAATTTCCGGCGATACGTTGTATCCTTGAGCAAGGCACTTTATTTCTCGTTGCTCCAGTCCACTCAGCGGGCAAAAATGAGTGTGACCAGCCTTGTCACACTCTGTGTCACGCTGAATCTCCCTGAGAACTACGTTAAAGGTATACGTGTCTGTGGAGTGCTCAGCCACTTACACGTCTCAAGGAATGTACACACAACCATGTATCCTTCTCCGTGTTCACTTTGAATTTAACATGTCATTATACTATAATGAGTTGATTATAACCTAGATAACTTTTCTTATAACCTAGATTGTTGAAAACTTTAAAACTTTAGAGAATTTTAATTTCTCTCCTCTCTGACGCCTTCTATTTACAAAAGAAACCTGTTATTGAGTTTTTATTTAGCTTAATTATACTGTGACTAATTATTTAATAATTATAGATAAAACACTCATTAGCTTGTCTCAACTGGTAAATATTTTCTCTATTAATATGTCACGGTATAATTAAGCCAAATAAAATTAATTAAACTTGCTATACTAGAAGAATATTGTTGCTAAATGGAAAGTTTGCATTATGCTTTGCTATCATAGCAGTAGTAAGTGAAAACTCGCTGCAAGACCAGCTGATAACAGCAGAAATCTTCAAAGGAAGAACTCCCATCAAGCAAGTGTTTCAATCTGTTATTTCCTGGCATTGTAAAGGTGCTGAATCTACTAAGGTCATGATTTCTAGGTGTTCTGCTGTTTTTGAAATACTACCATTAGTGAGTATTGAACCTGGAACCTTCAGATGATCTTATTCCCCTGATCTGGATGTATATCCCTCGGTCACGAAGACCACCGAATAAACTTGCACAATAGATCTATTTCAATTTCGCCTTTTATCCTACGATTGTCTGTTAAACGGCTGGTAATATTCTTTTTCAGCTCCATGTTTTAGTTAGTCGTTTATCTTTTATCTTCTATCTTCTATTCGTTTCAGTCATTAAACTGTGGCTATGCATGGCATCACCTTGAAGGATTTCAGTCGAACAAATCGATCCCAGAACTTAGTTTTTAAGCCTAGTACTTATCCTATCGGTTTCTTTTTGCCGAACCGCTAAGTTAAGGAGACATAAACATACCAGCACCGGTTGTCAGGCGGTGATGGGGGAAAACACACACAGACATATATTAACTACTAGCATCTTTCAGTTTCTGTCTACCAAATCTATTCACAAGGCTTTGGTCGGCCAGAAGCTATAGTAGAAGACACTTGCGCAAGGTGCCACGCAGTGAAACTGAACCCGGAACTATGTAGTTGAGAAGCAAGCCAAGTGTTTGAGAAGCAAGCCAAGTGTTTGAGAAGCAAGCCAAGTGTTTGAGAAGCAAGCCAAGTGTTTGAGAAGCAAGCCAAGTGGTTGGGAAGTAAGCTTCTTACCAAAGAGTCACTCTTGCGCCTAAGTTAATCAAAATTAAAATGCTACTTTGTGAATGTTTTAGCTCTCTGTTCTTTGTAAATGAAATTATTAACAGAATTATATTGATGCATTGAATTACGATAGGAAATTTAATTAAATGTCTCTCACAAGCGCCATAAACATTAAAACCCCCATTTTATCATTTTGCATGCATTACACACATAGTTGAAATAATACAGGATGAGTAAATATACAATGATCTGATGCTAAACAATATCTTGCCCAAATTTTCCTGGGTCGACTTCGGAAAAGTAAATTATACACTCTGGAGAAATTATTAAGGAAATATAATCCATAATTCTGAAGAAGCAGATTTTACTATGCATATCTATTTCAAGTATCACAAATAAATTTTCTCTATTATTTTTTTAACGTTATCTCAGTTTCAAATTTCAAAATTTGGTGCATATGGAGAGCATTATAAGACAAGCTGTAAACATATTTTTAATCTTTGGTTCAGGCTATTTTCTTTCTCTTACTTCATTATCATTGGGGAGGGCATAAACATTTCAGTATTCTATTTATGTCTCTTAAATACAGAACTGCATATTCGGTACATGCGATCCAAGTATCGTAGATGGTTATGGCAGTTTTATGCCACTTAAGTCGCTACTACTGTTATGAAAATCATGAATTAATTTTGTTTTTGCTATAAATCTGACACTCTTCGGTATATGTAGAAAGTCAAATGTGTTGCTTTTCTTAATTTTTGTTTCATAAATCCCTCAATAATATAGCGTTGTTTTAATCATCTTTACATCAAACTTTTTAAGACATTCTACTCGACAGTAGCCAGTATTGATCATAGGTGATCAGGGAGAAATAAAAACAAGAATGAATTATTTGTTAGTTTACCTTTCATTTCCTAATGTAATAATAATATAGTAAGGGATAATTAGGGTGGCCTTAGCTAATATTAGGGGGATCTTTCTGAATATGAAGTCGGTTTTGCTCCATTACATCTAAACTTTGACAGAAAAGATACCCTCTATATACCAAAATTATAGAAATGTAGCATGCAGTACGCCAAGCGTTCTTATTTGTCTTTTAAGAATGCCTTTGATCGTCTTTTTTAGGGTGGGATGTCTAATGTTGAGGGGTTTAATAAGAAAACTGATGAGTATATAAAGTATTCTAATTTTTCATCTGCCATAAGATGTATGAAGATGAAATTCCTCCTGTGACAAGCAATAAGCCATTAGTAAGTCAAATGATGACCCCGATGACGAAACGGAATATGAGGACCAAATGGATGACAAGGATTTTGAAATTTCTCATTCATGCCCTAAAATAGGTCAAGAACAATTGGATCGTTTTGTTAAAAAGTTGTGACTTACCAAGAATCATGCTTACCTGGCTGGAACAATGCTCAGAGACTTTGGAGTCATAGCCCAAGGAAACAAAACAACAGCGTGCAGGCACCGAGAGAAGAAATTTGTTGAATCTTTCGACACACATGATGAAGTGGGTTTAGTTTATTGAATGGGCATTACTGGTTTGATGGTAGCACAGGGAATTTCCTCTCATGTCAAGATAGATTAGAGATTATTCCGTGATGACAGTTTTTCCAGCTGAAAGGCAGTCCTTTTGCATGTTGTGAATCACCATCACCCACCACATTGGCAAGAAACTCACAAACACAATAAGAACTGCTTACGACTGGAAATTTCCTGGTATTGACAAGGTGTCTAATTTCTTTGAGCGGTCGGTATTAAGAGTGTCGGGTATCGATTATGGAAATGTATAATTTGTATTGTATTAGCTGTTGATAGTGTAGTGTATGTGTTGTGCTATATTGTTTAGTGTGTAGTTTGTCATTTTATTCATATTTTATTTACTTCCTTCTCCATATTTTACTTCAATTTCAAAATCGTTCGGCAGTTCTTCCGTCTCTTTTCGGGGAATATTTTGATCAGAAACGATCGTGTCTCCTAAAATACAGACATTTTCCTTTCAGTTTATTATTATATCTAGACAAGTTGCTTTCATCTCCATGTCAGCTTGAACAGGCATCACCCAGATGAGTGTGACCAAATCTTTGTTAGGTAGCGTGTTTGTTATATGTTTACACCACTTCATTTACACATCGTCGAAGTGTCAGTATATTGACCAGTAGACATAACTGCCAACTCGAGCTTGTCTGTTCTTGACTAGCAGTCGCGAATGATATAGTCAACAGTTACACTGTATCGGTTACATAGCCTGTAGTTGTTAGTATCTTTTGTATCCATTCGTGCAATTGTTTGTGGCTTGACATCAGTCTTGTGCAACTAAAATCAGATCTGTTTCAACTTTAACGCCATAGTTTTTGAGCTGCTGTTGACGTTCACTTCCTCTCAACTGAATCTTGTAGAGTATTGGAAATGACATAGTTTCTCTCTCCGTTTGTTTTCCTCCGGCATTTTAGAATTCTGTCATATTTGTTTCAACATCAGGATTGCTGGCGCTGCTGGGCATTTACCATGTCGTACCTTTGCACAGATCTGAGATATCATTTGGTTTGGCTCGTGCTTCTATTTGCTTTGCTTTCACAGTGGTTTCTTCTCTCTCATCTAATTGCGCCTCAGTATCGGTGATCTTTAATTCTTTCACATATTTCTATGCTTCTTCTGATACTGAATTTAGTTTCTTGGTATTTTCAAGCAATTTCAAGCATCCAATTATAAGTATTCTTTAGATAGGCATATAATGCTATGGTTGGTGTGTTTAGAGATAGTTGTAGCTGCATCAGTGCACGTCTCACATCCTTTTGTGAAATGTATAGTCTGTCTACAATCGTCTTTAGGAGATGCATGCAGTGCATTGTGAAAAACGCGTATTTTTGTGATACTAAAGCTGCATATCACAACAAGATAACCATGGCATTATTGGTATTAACCCTATTTCTCGCATTCATTTCGCTTTTCAAGATATCTCTAACTCTACAACAACATTCTTTCTATATTTTCTCGCGCATTTGTGTGTACTGAAATCCATCCCCTTCATACACACCAAAATATTTATAGGTATTTTTTTTTCAAGATCTAATTTCTTGATTAAGGTAAATTTGTTTAGCTGTGTGTTGTACGTTACCCAGGGCAGTCTCGTTTTTAATACCGTCACTTAACTGTTTTACTCTAGTTAAAAAAGTTCTAACTACTGATCATCTTTTGCGAAAGGCTTTTGATCATCTACGTAAAGGATGTGATTAGTTGGTCTGTCGTATATTCTGTACCCATGTTTTGAGTCATTCAACAGCTTACTTAAGGGAATGAGGACCATGCAAAGAGAAATGGTGGTAGAGAATCGCCTTGAAAAGTGGCGTAGTATGACAATGTCACCAGTGTTCACAATACCTGCGTCTAAATTCAATAAAAGAGTTTTTTTCACTTCTTTTCTTTTTTATCCTTTACTTCATTCAGTCATGAAATTGCTGCTAAGATGGAGCGCCAACTTGAAAAGTTTTAGTCGAATGAGTCAATCCTAGTACTTTTTCTATCGCTCACTTTTTACCGGACCGCTATGTTACGAGGACGTAAACACAGCAACATCGATTGTCAACCAGTCATGGGAGACAATCACGAATACACACACACGCACATGCACACACACACACACTCACACACACACACACTCACTCACACACACATGTATATAGTTGGTATCCTCGAAAAGACCAGTCAAGTAAGCCTTGCTGGCCTCCTGTAAAGATATTACGGCAGAGCTCTGGAAACGAGGCTGTGGTAAGAAGCTTCCTTCCCAACCACATGGCTCCGAGTTCAGTCCCACTGCATAGCACCACGGGCGAGTGTCTTCTGCTATAGCCTTGTGCCGACCAAAGACTTGTGAGTGGATCGGAAACTGGAAGGAGGCCGTCGCATATATATATATATATATGTGTGTTTGTATATATATATATATTATATATATATATATATATATATATATATATTATATATATATATATATATATATATATATATATATATATATATATGTATGTATGTATGTATGTATGTATGTATGTATGTATGTACATTAGGTCATCAAGTATGAAATTTGTAGAAAAGAAAAACATTTTGCCAATGTTTTATAAATACAAGGAATAGTTTTATTCATCAAAGTATGCACCCTTATTGTCAATACACTTTTGCCATTTCAGCGGTAGCTTGTCCAGCCCGAAACTGCAAAAAGCCTGCCAATCTAGAGTCAATAAAATCTTGGAAGGCCTGTTTTACAGCTTCGTCGGAATTGAATTTTTTCCTATCAAAAAGTTATCCAAATTCTGGAAGAAGTGGTAGTCAGTGGGGGCATGATCAGGTGAGTTTGGTGGATGATGGAGAACTTCCAACTCCAGCTCCTGTAGTCTGTGGTCCGGTGTTGTCTTGCAATAAAATATGAATGAATCTGATGACTAATCTAGGCTTTTTTTTGTAAGTTTCTGCATCATCTGGTCCAGTTAGCTGCAGTATACTTCGGCCGTGATTGATGAGCCAGGTTTAATGAAATCATAATGGATCACGCCTGCGCCAGGCCACCAAACACACACCATCAGCGTCTTTTGATGAATTTTGCTTTCTGAGCTGTGTTTTGGTGGCTGAACGTTTACGGTTGTTGTAGTGGATCCATTTCTCATCACATGTTACAATTCGATTCAAAAATGATTCATTTTTGTGACGAGAAAGTAGCATAATGCAAGCTTCCAAACGATGCTGTTTCTGATTTTCATTGAGTTCATGTGGTACCCACTTATCCAACTTTTTCAATTTCTAACATCAAACAACAACGATAATTCACGGGCACTTTGAGAGAAGGATCTGACTCGACGGTGGCTAACAGTTCGCCATTATCCACCTTTGTTTCTGGTAGACCGCCAAAATTATTTCTTCTAAACTAAATCAGTGCGTAACGGGTATTTATTTCCTCGACTCCGAAAGGATGAAGGGCAATGTTGACCTCGGCGAAATTTGAACTGAGAACGTAGCGACGTGCGAAATGCCGCTAAGCATTTCGTCCAGCGTGCTAACAACTCTGTCAGCTTGCCGCCTTAATAACAATAATAATAATGGGTTCAAATTTTGGCACAAGGGCAACAGGTTTGGGGGAAGGGATAAATCGATTTCATTGACTCCAGTGCTCAACTAATATTATTTTATCGACACCGAAATGATAAAAGGCAAAGTCGACCTTGGCAGAATTTGAATTCCGAACGTGAAGACATGAAATACCGCTAAACATTTCACCTGCTGTGCTAAAGGTTCTTCCAGATCGCTGCCTTGGTATAATAATAATAATAATAATAATAATAATAATAATAATAATAATAATAATAATAATAAGCAAAGATGGTAAGATACAACCAAAGAATGAAGGGTTCCCACCAGAATAGGTTATTCAGAGGAGATCAGAAGAGATTCTATAAAGAAAGAAATGGAGAGTGTACAGATGAAAAGTTGATACCAGATAACATTGAAAGTCAAAGGTTTGGAGTGACAACTGGATCAAAGACAAGGAGTACAAGAAGGATGCTGAATGGTTGCCAGAACTGAAGCAAATAGGAGTCTGTCCAAAACAGGCAAAACTAGTCATTTCAGTTAGGGAAGTGAAGGAAATCCGCAAACAAATGAGCAACTGGAAGGCTTCGGGACCAGATGGAGTTCAAGGCTACTGGATCAATAGATTTGATGAATTCCATGCACGAATAGCTGTGCAAATCAACACCTTGTTAAATGCCGACCAAGTAACACCAGAGTGGTTGACATTGGGTAGGACAGTGATGTGCCTGAAAAACATCGAAAAAGACAACACAGTAGACAATTACAGGACGATATCCTGTTTGCCACTTATGTAGAAGATATTGACTGGAATATTCGCAGAGTCAATGTACGAACATCTGGGAAAAAATGATGTTCTGCTACATGAGCAGAAGGGTTCCAAGCGTAAGTGCAGAGGTACTAAGGCTCAACTCCTGATAGACAAAACTGTACTTAGAGACTGCAAGAGGAGAAAAAGTAACTTAGTCATGTCATGGATCGACTATCGTAAGGTGTACGATATGATCCCACATTCTTGGATTATGGAGTGTATGAAACTATTTGGCATTGCATCGAATGTTGAGCGATTGCTTGGAAATAGTATGGCGAAATGGATGACGGACCTGACAGCATCTGTCATCTGTTGGTATTGATACATCGTTTAGAAAGTATTTTTTCATGATCTCTTACAACTATATCTGGCCTATTGGTCTTAATTTCTCTATTTGTATGCATTGGCATATCCCATAGTATTGTTGCTTTCTCATTTTCTGTGATCTTTGCTGGCATGTGCCTATACCATCTTTTTTCTGTTGTTATTCCATAGTGTTGGCGTAGCTTTCAGTGTATGTAGGTCCAAACTCTGTCGTGAAGATATTCCTTCTTAGCCAGGACTGGGCAGCCAGAGACAATATGATTTATTGTTTCTTGTCAATCTCCACATTTTCTGCAGTTACACTTGTTATGTTTCTTTTCATTGTATGTTTTTGGTAATTTCTGGTGGGGAGGCTTTGGTATTGTGCTGCAATTAAAAATCCTTCAGTCTCTGCTTTGAGTCCTTTGCTTTTCAGCCATTGTTGGGATTTTGCTTTGTCTATTTCTTTTGCGTTTAGTTTAACCCAGTAATTCCATTAAGGAGCTTTTCTTGCCTATAATAATAATAATAATATTAATAATAATAATAATAATAATAATTATTATTATTATTATTATTATTATTATTATTATTATTATTATTATTATCATTATTATTATCATTATTATTATTATTATTATTATTGTTGTTGTTGTTGTTGTTATTGTTGTTGTGTGAGAGAGAACAGCTCATGCCATCAAAGTGACACTGGGGTACAAATATACGAAACCCAAAATGCTCATCTGATAAGGATACACCAGACATATGCATCACAACCATATGTGCATAATATAGTGATCTCATATCAAAATAAACAACGTATGACCTCGCAGATGGTGCCCAGTTAAAATTTTCTTTAGATCAAGTAGCCCATCCCGCTCAAAAATTCTTCGAATAAGATTTGTTGAGATGATGAACAAAGCACCAATGTTTCCAGGGGTGAATTATTCAAGCCCCAAAGAATTCCTTTCAACACATGGCTATGACGCTTCTCCACTACTTCTGCTCGTGATCAGAGATGCACATATCGTCAGCCACTAAGCGACATGCTCAACTGGTTAAGGTGAAGCAACTGACAATCAAATCTGTGGTATTGAGCAGAATATTTGCTGTTGCCCGTCTTTTATACGAAGACAAAACATGTACATGATAGCACTTCCAATCAGTTAAGATCGAAAGCCATGAGAGCCACTGCCTAGTGCTGCATCAGAGCATTGGTACTGCATCAGGGTATCATCATCATCATCATCATCATCATCATCATCATCATCATTCTCATTATTATTATTATTATTATTATTATTATTATTATTATTATTATTATTATTATTATTATTATTATTATTATTATTATTATATTATTATTATTATTATTATTAAATTTGTGGAAAATCCTAGAAACCGAAATACCTTGAATAGTTAAGGTGAGTATTGCAAATACTATTCTTATATTAGCTCTTCATTATTATAGCTATTGAAAATTTTCAATTAGCCTTGGTAGCTTCTGTCAGTTGCCTTTCGTTAATATCCTTTCCAGAATTTAAACAATAAAATGTGCTTAATGTTTGGCCAAAAAGAAAAAAAAGAACAAACAAAAAATGCGAAAAGTGATAAGCAAACTTTGCAGGAAATACAATGCCATTAATATTACAGACGAATCCTAGGAAAGTACAATATCACTTTCTGTATCTATTAATTGATTTAATTAGCTAAGCGAAAAAGTAAACGTGGGTTATAAATTGAATTCACAAATTTTTCGCCATTAAAACAGCAATAAAAGAAGGTTAGTGATCTGAATATTTTTATAACACTGATTTTATATGAGAATGCTGGTGGGGCTGAAAATTCATAATTACTGTAAATCTTTTATGAAATATTTTCGTTTTAGATTTTTCTGAATTCCTACACGGTTTATTTCATCAAAACATTTTACTATCCGAAAAATGAAACTGCAACAAATGGAAATTTGTATAAATTGTGAAAATTGAATAACCAAATTTTGTTGGCTTTGGTACGTAAAATATCAAAATATAAATCTGTAGATTAGTTAAGAAATGTAATACTTAGACTTAAATTCAATACTTAGCTGTAATTATGTATGTATGTATGTATGTATGTATGTATGTATGTATGTATGTATGTATGTATGTATGTATGTATGTATGTATACAGTGGTGTTTCGCAGTTTTCATTCTTTTAAGGCAGTCATAAGGCATTGTTCAGCCTGTCTTTAGAGTGGGAGACACTTGCCGAAGCTTGAGCACAGTGGAATTCAACCTGAAACCATGTCATTGTTAAGCGACCCTCTTAACTGTACAGTCATGCCTGCAGCTATATGTATAAGTGTATGCGCGCGTGTTTCATTGTACAAACGAAATGTAAAAGAACTCAGTAGATATAGAAATTATTCTTACATCCACAGTTTAAAATTCTCTACTTCATCACTTAACACACGTACCTATAGGTACGTGTGTGTGTGTGTGTGTGTGTGTGTGTGTGTGTGTGTGTTTGTGTAAGTGCGCGCGCCTGAGGGTGTGTGCTTATTTGTCTGTTTCCGCTTTTATTAGTAAGTAAATTCCTTCAAAACGTTGCCGTTAATGAATAACGGTGTCCTCAACGAATGGCTGGTGGTAACTGTATGATATATTTGGCTAGACAGTGGTTTGTCTTTGACTTTTTCTTGGTATTAAACTGACAATTACTTTTTGTAATATCTTTGTTTCTATCGTTTTAAATAGTGTATATAGATACACTTGTAAAATATCAAAATGTATCTGGCAGTACTTAACCTTCATAGTGTCAGTACAGAAAATAGCTTGGAAATAGGAATGTAGTTATCAAGAATTTGTTGCAAATATTTCGCGATAACGATACTATGAGCTACTTGAATTTGAACCCCATACAGTAAAAATAAATTTTCAGGAATCTTAGTTATTATTTGAACGCTAGGGTAAGCAAGTATCGAACATAACGCAAGAAATAATTTGAGGCACTAGGTGAACTATGGTAGAAATGGTGAAGTGCCGAATAAAGTGTCGTGTTTATACTCAGATATCAAATCATTTCGAGGTTGACTTTCGTGATCTAATTTACGCAGTGTATTGTTTTTAAGTTTGTTTGAGCTTAAATCCGTTTTTCACAGCTCTCTCTTTGAATAAAACTGCCAGTCTATTCCCTGAGATTTGATTCCAATATTTCGGTGTGTCAAATGATTCATCTGTTATACGATAGATTTACTGCTTACACGGATGAACTACTCTTCTTTACAGAACATGTTTGAGGAATTAGAATTTTGAATTACGTGTTTTTCTACGAAGACCTTGTAGTACAGAAGTCAAGACACGAATCACCATCATCTTCACTCACTGAGCCTTCCAGCATATAAAATATATATAAAACGAACCAAACATCCCAATTTTTAAAAAAATCTCATTACGTTAAAGGTAGATTTTTACCTTTTAGTACAGAGTTTTTACTACAATTGGATTAATGGTATTTATTCCTACAAATCACAGACACTTATCAATCTTAAATAGATGAAAGTCAAATTTGATCTCAACAAGCTTTTAATTCGACAATATGGGTCAAAACAAGACGCTATATAGCCTCCACATCAGCATTCTATTTACTGTCTGAACATTATCGGCGCTCTACATTAAGTACATTAAGTACATATTCATGACTTAAAAGTGTGTGATGTAAAGAAAACAAAAGGCTTCTATTCAGTAGCGTTCATGATTCAATTTCATTTCCCAAATGAAAGTAATTCACTTTATTTCTGTCGTTGATGCGCCTGGAAAAAGAATAAACGTTACATCATCCTATTTGTCTCTCCAAAATATATGGCTTTGTGTACAGATAAAATTCAAGGAAGAACGTACCGATCGTGTCTTTATTTAAAGAATTTATGATGTGTTTGTTACTAAAAGGAAACGGATTCAGTCGAGAATCGAATCCAAAACACTGCATCGATTCGCAAGATTTTTGCGGTGCAGATTTCCATAAATTTAGTGCTAAGCCTTTTCACATAGTTTTCTATTCTAACATTATATACTAAGTGAAATACGCTGTTTCCTGTTATCCCACTACGCGTTAATAATGTATGTGAAGTTAAGTTGTTCTAAAAATGTAGCGCTGACTGGGCTCGTCTACAACATTAAGCATATATCTGTATCAAAATGTAAAGCTTATTTATGCTTTGGCATAAATTCATGCATTTTATTTAATGTGGAAAATTATGAATATATGTTGTTCATGCCATTCTAAAGAATATTGAGGAGGTGTAAATAATGTGATGCAAACAAAGAATCGAAATCGAGTCACAATCCTCATTTGTCAAGTTTACCTTTTGCTCTCCACGTTTGGAAAATATATTGGCACTATTTTTTTTTTTTTTAGCAATACACATTTATATTCATTGTCATAATCTTCAAATTAATTCTTGTTGGTGTTTCGTAAATGAAAAGACAATCATATTTTCACTTTCGATTATAACTGATAAAATTTGAAAATAAAACGGTTCATACCAACCTTAATGGCTCTTGACAGTTGGATTTGATGGTTGCATCTGCTCTCTTGATATTAATAACTAAAATTTCCTCCTTGAATGAATCAATTTAGGTGATAAAAATTCATGTTTTAATGACTTTATGATAAATTACTCTCAAACGTTATTTTATAACTCCACATTAGATTTCATTACAATTAACATATGCAATTGGAGTGGTAATAAAAGTCCTAGACAACGATCCCAAAAAATTATATGTATATATGTATATATATATATATATATATATATATATATAAATATATATATATATAATCTTTCACTTAAATTACATTTATAAAATTATTTGTATTTGTTCCATTTATCAGATTCTTTCTATTTTAAATAAACGGAAAAATTTGGAGTTTATTCTTTCCCAACGATGACTTTAAGATAAATTACTCTCAAACATTATTTTATAACTCCACATTAGATACCATTACAATTAACATATGCAACTGGACTGGTAATAAAAGTTCTAGCCAACGATCCCCAAAAATTATATATATATATATTATATATATATATATATATATATATATATATATATATATATATAATTTCCCAGATGATGCAGCCTTGATTTCTGAAGTCACGTCGTGGTTGGAGGACCAAGCTGGGGTCTTCTACAAAAACGGTCTCCAGTGCTGCATCAAACGATGGAAGAAATGCGTAACTCTGGGTGGTTCCTATGTAAAAAAAAAAGACTAATAACTGTGCCAAGTTTCGTTGCTCCACTGCTATGGGAAGTGGGTCAGGGGCATTACTTATTGAACGTCCCTCGTATCAGACAGCTCAGTTATTTGCCTGCTAACAGTACTGTTTCAGAGAGACATGCTTCAGCTTCTGAAGTTCAGAACTCCCTAGCACATTCGATATAATATCTTTGCGGTAAGGCAATATCAACTCCTGGCCGATATTGACGGGCTTTTTTGGCATTAACTGTTTTTCCTGAAACCTCGTCGGATACTTTCGAAACAGCCGTAATATTCAGCGATAACATTCCCGTCTCATCAAGTCTGGATTTCGTCAATCTGTTGGCTTCACATCTGAAGAAGTCAACATCTCTATTTATTGAGACCTTTTCAACTGTAAGTATAGAAAAAAAATTAATTTTTTTCCATACTTACAGTTGAAAAGGTCTCAATGGCCGAAACCGGTACTGAAATGTTTTTATAAAATTATTTTTGCATTTTCTACCTTGACTTTTTTCCATATATATGTGTGTTTGTGTGTGTGTATATATATATATATGTATGTATGTATGTATGTATGTATGTATGTATGTATGTATGTATGTATGTATGTATGTATGTATGCATGTATGTATATCGTGGTTATAGTTTTTCAAATTAACTATACTTTGATCTTAGCTAAAACGCCGAGAAACTGCCTTTCACCTAAGAAAGTTGAATTTTTAAATTGTCAAAATTTATCCGAGCTTCCGTATGGGCAAAATCCTGTGACCTGAGGTTGTCATAACACAGGGTAACCTACGCGTGTGTGTGTGTGTGTGTGTACATGCGTACACAAACACACACATGTGGTCCTGCCAACGGTTACAGCTGTTACGCGAGCGGGCTATATATACTTAATGTTTCTTTACATCCCCCTATCAATTGCTTGTGATGATTATCCTTCTGATTAAACTATAGTTATGTGTATGAGTACGCACGCGTTAATGTGTGTGTCATGCACGAGAGATTGCATCTATGAAAGTGTGTGAGAGTTTAAGCATGTGTGTGTGTCCCTCGACTGCGTTACTTCAGGTGTCTTTAGTCGCCCCCTACCACTACATATCAATTTCAATGTTCCTTTTGAGCATACTGTTTTTAAAGAATGTCTCTAATTTGAAATGTGCTTGCTTATGTATGACTGTTTGTACATGTATGTGTGTGTTTGTGTGTGCTTTTTTATGTTCTGATGAGTTCTTTGTAAATATTTGCCTGGATAGATTCATTACTGTAACAATATATAACCAATTTTATTATAAATATTTAACAACTCTTATTAACTACAACGTACTACTCGCGATATGGAATACAGACAAATAGCAGAGTTTTTTTTCTTCTTAACACAGTCATTCAATAAGCTACGTCTGGAATTCTTAATCATAATTAAGCGCAATCATATGCGAGCCAGTTGGGCAGTCTCCATGCATTTACTTCATCAGCAGTAAATGACAGTCAAATAACTCTTACAACACACCCTACAACCTTAAAGAGAATTTTGTATTATTAGATTTTGAATAATGTAAATAAATTCATTCGTAGCGCTCTATTCAGCATTTTTAAAAACGTAAAATATAATTTTATATAAACATACAATTTTAGCTTTAGAAAAGTGAAGAAAGTCGTTGAAGTACAGGTTTTCATCTCTCTGTGAACATAGGAAGTTCAATGTGACTAGTATCAAGTCTTCTTAGACATTCATTAGAGAAACAATACCCATCGTCGGTCCATGGAATTAGTTGATTTATAGATATAAATCAACTAATTCCATGGACCGACGGACTCAGATTAACTGGTCAGTCTGATATACATAACAGCATTCACCAACATCGTGGATTAAATCAAATTATTAATTTACAGTGAATTGCAAAGCATTTTTTGAGTGAGAGGGATCGAAATGTGAAGTGTATATTTCATCTATTTCAATAATTATACTATTTCAACCCCGCTGTAAAAAAGTAAACTGTTTTCTATATGAGTTCAAACTTCACTTCTGTTCTTTGCTATTTGCTCTAACATTAAAAGTATTTTCCAGCTTCCTTTCAACATTTTATGCACACTGCCATCAGGTCCATATATTCTACACGGCGCACTAGACAACGATATCGGTGAGTTCTGGTGTCTCTTTTCTTCCTCCTACAATCCCCACTCCATAATCTTAACAGACAGAGCTACAACTTTCTTACTCAGCCTGAAGCAAGAAAGCACTGCCTAGTCGGCAGTCCCTCATCACATCTCCACATATAATACTACATGCCGTTGCCACTTATCCAAGGACTTACCCCTCTCTGAAGCTCGAAACTGGGAAATGGCCTCAACTTGATCCTACTTACATTCATGGTAGATAAATTCTGGAGAGGCGCAGTTCTTTCATCGGATTCAGGCGAGAGCATCCATCTACAATATGGAACATGAACATCAGCCCCTGAGAAAGATACGAAGCTCAAGTGGTATAAGCCTAATAGTGGAATAGCCTTGGGTCAATTATGTTATACTCCTGATCTCTTTCAATTAAGATTTTCCTACATACATATGATCCTGCGTAATGTCATTTGCGTATGTATGTATCCAATTACGTGTGTGTGTATGTGCGTGTGTGTGTGTGTGTGTGTGTGTGTGTGTGTGTGTGTGTGTGTGTGTGTGTGTGTGTGAAGGATGCTGCTTTTGAATGTATGATCGATATTTTTCTCCAATGTTCAGTTATTCCTACTTCAAAATTTTCTTTCAGTGCCTTACCTTCCAAGCGCTAACTTCCTCTTTGCTTTCCGTTCCCAATATCAACTATTTTCTTTTTCCTCTCCTCACTCAACACTTACCTTAGTCTTTTTTTAAAGCTGCCATACTCTACATCACCCCTCTTCCACTTTTAATTTAACCCACCTTCATTCAACGTATACACCACTCACACTCTGGCATTTTCCCTTGCTCCCCACATTTACACTCTATCGATTAAAAGTTTTTCACTAATATTTTTTTATTTAAATATTTTATTAGCCTTCTGGATACACGCGTTCTTTGTTTCCTCACTCCCTCTACATATCATTTTGATAATGATATTGATATGTGAATCTAACTTTCTAGAGTGAGACGCCATTTAAATTATTATTCAATATCTAATTTAGAAGAAATACTTCAGATCTCATCAATGATATCAAAATTTAAAAATTTAAAAAAAAAACAGTCTCTTGTTTAGTATAGTTCAAGCATGCTACTCGAAATATGATCATGATTCCACTTTAAAAGTAATTTAACTTCACTTAGATAATGCTCTAAAAAACAAAGGCATTAACGTTATAGCATCTCAGTTCCTCTCTCCTCATTGAGATTGTTTCCTAGTAAAAACAGTTTTGTTTAAACATTTCATAACATTACGTAAAATAGAATAAATTCGATTGCATTTTATTCGCTTAACAGGTCTTGAAAATGAAAATAATACAGGGGCGTTCAATAAGTAATGCCCCTGACCCACTTCCCATAGCAGTAGAGCAACGAAACTTGACACAGTTATTAGTCTTTTTCTACATAGGAACCACCCAGAGTTACGCATTTCTCCCATCGTTTGATGCGGCTCTGGAGACCGTTTTTGTAGAAGAACCCAGCTTGGTCCTCCAACCTCAACGTGACTTCAGAAATCAAGGCTGCATCATCTGGGAAACGCTTTCCTTTCAAAAACAACTTCATGATTGGGAAGAGGTGAAAATCAGAGGGTGCAAGGTCAGGAAAGTAGGGGGGATGGGGAGGAGTTCATAGGCATACGCCTGTGCTTCTAATCTGGCGACAAGCGAGTTGTGGACCGGAGCGTTGTCCTGCAGGAGGAGGATGCCTTTGCTGATCTTGCCCCGCCTCTTGATTTTGATAACTTCTCTTAATTTCCTCAAAAGTGAAGCATAATAGGCTCCTGCAATTGTGGTACCCTTTGCCAGGAAATCTGTCATCACTACTCCGTCCTGGTCCCAGAAGACTGTCAGCATGACCTTGCCAGCGGAGGGCTGCATCCTTGCCTTCTTTGGAGGGGGTGAGTCACGGTGCTTCCACTGCATTGACTGGGCTTTGGTCTCTGGATCATCGTGATGGACCCAGGTTTCATCCTGTGTAATCAGTCTTTTGAAAAATTTTGACTCATCTTCTTGGCACATCTCCAAATTCACCCTCGAGCACTCGACGCGTTCTTGCTTCTGGAAAGGCGTGAGCAACCTGGGAATCCATCTGGCAGACACCTTTTGCATATGCAAATGGTCATGAATGATAGTTTCCACAGACCCGGTACTAATCTTGACCTCATGGGCTATTTGGCGAATAATTATGCGTCGATCTTCCAAAATGGCAGCCTCAACTTGACGGACAGATGCCTCATCAATGGCAGAAGGGGCGACCAGATCTGGGAGCTGTTTCCACAGAGTTCCGACCATGTTTGAATTCACGATGCCAGCGTTTTACAAGGTCATATGATGGGGCATCATCACCATAAGTTACTTTCATTTCATCAAAAGTCTCCCGTGGTGTGCATCCTTTCAAATACAAAAACCGGATCACTGCTCGACATTTAACAGGCTCCATTTCACACTTGACTCGGTTCAAACACCTGTAAATCAGAAACCACAATTAATTCAGAGCTGTAATTTGCCACTTACTCTATAGAGATATAAATAATTGCACATGCAAAATTTCAGCTAGATCAAACAACTGCAAGTGGGTCAGAGGCATTACTTATTGAACGTCCCTCGTAAGTACCCGAAGAATGTTTTCATTTAAGTAACTATATATAAGATAAGGCTGTTATGCGAAAGATACTGTTTATTGTAACATCGAATAGAAATATATTCTCTACTGTATCAAGATGTTAATTTGAAATTAAAGTTTTTGACAGATTATTCATTTATGCTATTATTTAATACAACAGTATTTCCATGATGAATAATTCTAGAAATAATTTGAAACTGTTAAACACTGAGAAATGGGTGGGTTCAAAATCTAATATAATTTCTAGGAAATATTAACATCGATATATTCGGACACATGGGAAATATTTGTAGTGAAATAGTTAAGCTGATTTAAATCGATCCCAAAAGAATACAGATAGTTAATCTATTAGCAACTAGGTGATAAACAGCAAAGTCAACCATCATGCAATTTTAACTCTTCATTGTCAAATTAATGTAATTTTTGTCTGTCGGTGAAATTTCTAATCCTGAAGAGAGTTTTATCAAATACAAAATAAAGATCTAATTTTAATCATTATGTTTAAGCGTTTCCAAGAGTATTGGTGGTGCATGTGAAATGGTTTAGCTTCAATAGTGAAACTAAATTGCTACCAAAGAATTGCTTCATCGAAAGCTTACCTTGAACTTGCACATTTAATTTTAATGTAAGCACAAAACGATACTTTTTGGTGTGGAGCGTAATGTCAGGTATGAACCCTAGTTCATATTTTTTTCAATTCCATCTTCAGAGGGCTGGAAGACGAACTTGCAACTCATAGGAAATAGAACACAAAATGTAAAAAGAAATAATGTTCCAGGTCATTTTGCCCGAGCGCTCTACTGATTCTCTGATGCTCACCCATTTTTCATACGCATATTACTTATGACCATATATCGAATTAGTGCCGACACGAATTAATAACTTGAACTACATATATATATTTGGCCATTAATTACAAGTGGATACATACTTATTCATGTTTTCTTTCTACTATGGAGACTTGAGAATCACTTGACAAGGAAAAGTGTTTTAAGAAGCAATGAATATTTTAAAAGAAAGCTTGTTAAATATACTGTAATACATGTGTGTGTGTGTACTAGATATTAGCTTTGGTAAAGAAACAGGTGCAACTGAAGAAAAAAGAACATGGGAGAGTTCTTTCATATCACAAGCGTTAAAACGATGTCTAATTAAGAAAAAGATAAAACAGCAATGTAATTCAATGATAGCAAATGCTTGTTAAATGTAACAAGCATTTATAATGATAAACGCGCGCGCGGGGTACAAGCACAAATGCATATGCATCATCATTATTATCATCATTACAAATGCCATCAATTAACGGAGTGTTGAGTTACTGTAACATCAGACCAGTATTTACCAGTCATTTTACTTTAGATCGTTCTTGAGAGTTATCAAAGTCCGATCATTCCTCCATTCTTAGGAGATCGATCATGGTGATATGAATCCAAATTTAGATTAAATACTAAAATATATCAAGTGGAATAGTGAAGACTTGAAATAGACCTTCCTCTTACCTATAGTGAAGACAGTGACAACCTCCACTATCCAACTATCTACGAAAGTAACAGACTGTTTGGTAACATCAAGACGTAGATTTTTAAAGAATTTATTTGGCGGAAAATCTGGGTTTTGCCCTTTGCTACTCAAAAAGTGACAGTCCAACAGATAGCTAGAAAGACTAAATATTTGGATCGTTACCTTTTGACGTACAGATTTTAAAAATGATTTTTTTGTAACTAAACACTATCAAACTTCGGACACTGGTAGAATCTGTCATATAAAACATGTTTTACTCTTAGCATTTTTGAGAAAAACATATATTTACGAAGTTATTCCACATTAAAGTAGTAAAATTTCGGTAATTTCAACAAATCAATGACGTGTATTCAGCTGAATAAAATTACTGCCGTTGTTTGTCAACAAGAACTTCCGGCGGCGTATTTTTCGTTTGTCACTGTTATTTATGACAACCCTAACCCTAAAACCCTAACCCTAAAACCTTAACCTTAACCCTAACCCTAAAACCCTAACCCTAAAACCCTAACCCTAACACTCTAACCCTAAAACCCTAACACTAAAACCTTAAAACTAAAACCAGTACAAACGCACGAACGATGTCATAAATAACAATGACAAACGAAAAATACACCGCCGATGGTTGTTGACAAACAACGGCAGTAATTTTATTCAGCTGAATACACATCATTGATTGGTTGAAATTACCGAAATAGGACTACTTTAACGTGAAGTAACTTCGTATATATACATTTTTCTCGAAAATGCTAAGAGTAAAACATGTTTTATATGACACATTCTACCAGTGTCCGAAGTTTGAAAGTGTTTAGTTACAAAAATTATTTTAAAAATCTGTAGGTCAAAAGGTAAAGATCCAAATATTTTAACTCTCTTTTGTCGTTGCAAGAATAATCGATTGTGGACTTATTCAAATTTTTGACTGAACTGTATGTATTCAGTTTGATTCATGCTGAGTGACCTGATATTCCTGAATAAACTTTTAACTAAACGGGCATATCGGTATAATATGCTTCATTTTCTCATAATTTTTATTTAGTCTAGTACTGACTGTCTACACAGCTACTGCCAAAGGTGAAACGATTTTTTTTTTTGTATTCAAATTTCACAAGAAATAATTTAACCTTTCGTTCTTCCGAAGTCAATAAAATAAGCACAAATAAAATTCTACAATAGAGTTATTAAAACAGTCCGTATGTCTAGCTAAAGTGAAAACGGAGATCAATATTTCATTATCTCTTGAATGGATTACTTTCGAGTATTATCTAATGCTGTTTTTGAACAATGTTCAGTTCCTTTATAAAGCATTAAAAGTTGTAATGCAAAAATTAGCGATATGCAAATTGGTTATGTGTATATGATGTCCAATACTTTGTTTATCTGTATCATTCTTGATGCATTATAATTCTTCTGATGCTAATCTTTTGATTTTTGTACAAGACTAATTGCTCAAAGTCGAGACAGCTAAATCTTCTGCAGTGTTGTTACTCATACATTTTCAAATCCAGTTAAAAAGTAACTTGGCACTGAGAAGTAACGAAACTAAATAATCTATAATATATAATCAAACTATAATTTTAGCTACTACCCGCTTCTCAAAACATCAGTATTAATTTCACTTTTCATCGACATCGTGGCTAAATCTCCTGTTGTATTTAGAGGAGGACAATCGATTCAGTCATTTGTTTATCTTATTGATTCCAGGTGATCGAAAAACTCTGGTGATATTTAAATTTAGCACATCAAGTTTTCAAATCAATCAAGTTTGAGGAACAAATTCATTATTTAATTGATTATTTAGGAATAGGTTACATACATATTACTTGGAAGGCATAATATAGCTTCTAACATGCAGAATAGAATTATATACTAAAATTGCATTTTGCTCAGCGCTTTCATTTTTTATCTAATGTTCAATGCAATTTCTTTTTTAATTGTTTCAGTCATTTGACTGCGGCCATGCTGGGGCATCACCTTGAAGATAATTAATCGAACAAATCGACCCCAGGGCTTCATTTTTTATTATATCGATAACTTAAGCGAACCGCTAAGTTACGGAAGCGTATACACACCAGCACCGGTTGACAAGCGGTGGTGGAGGACAAACACACACATACACACACATACGACGGGCTTCTTTCAGCTTCCGCCTACCAAATCCACTCACAAGGCTTTGGGTGGTCCGAGGCGATAGTAGAGACATCTGCCCAAGATGCTACACAGTGGAACTGAACCCGGAACTATGTGGTTAAGAAACAAACTTCTTCCCACACAACCAGATCTGCGTCTATAGTAGATTTTTTTTATGGTGGCTCAAGGCCAGAAATTCATATTGCTTTTGACCAGATACAGATTGACGGCTACAAGAAAAAACATTAGTCAGGAGTAATTCCGGAGATGGGGATGACGTTATGGCAGAAGGGAAATGATGAAGTATCTAGAGAAGAGCCAAGGGTGGACACAACATGAACGACCAAAGGAGGAATGAATCAAAGGGTGTGATTGGGGATAGGACGATACCAACCTGCTCCGAAAAGCAGAGGCTACTGTAGTATCCCTAAAATGTCAGAATGCGGAGACAGCACGTGAGCCAGAAATTGGAGTGTGTCGACGAGTGACTTCATACAAATCAATTGGGTGACTTTTTTAGATGACCGTATGTGTAATTACAAAACCATCTTAGATGTAAGATTAATATTCTATTATTCTCACTTCAGATATCTAATGGGTGAATAGTTGTTGAAAACTGAAGTATTTCATGACTGTGAAGTTGAAGACCAGTCTTTCTAATAAATAATCTACTTAATTACTATCAATACAACTACCATAGAGCCAAATATATTAGAGACCTGCTTTCGATGTCATTTACCAGTGAGTTAGATCAAGTGCAGCGATATTATTTTAATGAAAATAACGTTGCTGCGCTTGACATCAGTAATGCATTCGATCACGTCAAATATGCTAATCTTCTAGATAATATCCTTGCCTATGGGCTCTTGTCTTATTTATCGGAAACTTTCTGTGCCTGGGAGTAGAAAGTTAGGCGAGAGCTAAGGGTGGTATCAGTTACATATGATTAGGCTTTGTTGGAGATGAGGGCAAAAAATCTTTGACAGAAAGTCTCCGATAAATGAGACGAGAGACCATAAGCAAGGATATTATCTAGAAGATTAACATATTTGACGTGATCGAACGCATTACTGATGTCAAGCGCAGCAACGTTATTTTCATTAAAATAACATCGCTGCACTTGATCTCACTCACTGGTAAGTGAAATCGAAAGCAGGTCTCTAATATATTTGGCTCTATGGTAGTTGTATTGATAGTAATTAAGGAAGTGGGGAGACTTATGGTATCGAGGTAGCTGGTTGTTAATGACTGTCCCCATCTCAGTTGATATGTTGGAAGTGTAAGCAGTAGGTCTGACATTGGCAAGCTCAGAGGAGGTTGACATGGTTGGAAATGGGATTGTGTAGCATATTTCTACATGTCAGACAGTTTAGTGGGTAGAAGGAATGAGATAAATAGATAGATATATAGATAAAGAGAGAGAGGGAGAGAGAGAGTTGAAGATTTTGTAGATGCTAATTCTGAGGCACAAATTTCATCATAATGGAAGATTTTAAGCAGCTGGAGCTACTTTGGTATGTGGTTTTAATGCATGTGTTGATAAGCCTGGTGAAGTGAAAGAGATTTACTTAGTGAATGCAGTGCTGGATTGAACACAAAGCAAAGGATCTGTTGCAGTTTAGAAGGCAGATACATCCTACTCGTTTCCCAGATACATCCTTTGCGTTTCGAATGATAATCATTGCAAGCATTGCGGTGGTAGGTAAAAGTAATCCAGTTTGCTTGAAATGGAGTTTTTTTGCTTTTTTTCCCATTAGCGTTGTGTGACATATTCTTTGAACTACTACAGCACAGCTATGAATGAACCACTTAAGGGGTTTGGGATTTCGAAACCTAAAGGGTTTCAGTCAACGAAGGAGCTGCTTTATTTGTGATATGTCAGCATGGAAGCATATGCACAGAACCGGTAGAGTTCCAACTAATTAGCTGACTTGAAGTAACATAAGTTCCGGAATGTTTAGTATGTGGGTACTTGAGATAAGAGTGGTCATATGATATGATAGGTCCAGAGATACTTATGGTTTAGTAGATGTTAGTTTGATTGCTCGAAAGATATCAAAACTGTTTAGTTCTGTGTGATGTCAGTCAGAGATGCTTGCGTGTTGAGGATGACACTAATGTTGCAAGTACTTAAAGATTGTGAAAGACTGAGTTTCTGTATCAGCAGAATCGGAGTGGAGATGAGTGCGAGAACCGAGATATGAACAGTGAAATCACCAATCATTTATGACAGAAAAGTTGTTGGTTGTTGAAGTTCGGATAGCGTTAAAGAAAACAGACATATTTAGTAGATTGGGGAATGGATATGTTTCACCAGTATGACAAGAAGTTCGTTTTAGCTGATAATCAATGGAGTGTTTTAAGTGTTGAGAAGAATTGAATCTAAAAACACCCAGAGCCCGTCTTTCAGAGTAAAATTTCAGCACAAAATGTAGCCTGGACAGCAGACATGGGTTATTGATAGTGTTGAGAGATTTGTATCGCAGAGGAAAATGATGTGTGGTTTATCTGTCAGTAGGAAATGATGTGTGGATCTAAACTGGATCATTTCTCCCGACTCTTCTCAAATATTCAGAGGTATTTGAAGAGTGGGTAGAAATGTGTAACAGATTTAGAGATTTTTTCTTTCGCATTTTCTTGTTTTTTTCTTTTTTCTTTTGCTAAAACATTAGGATAAGTGTAGCGGGTAATATCACCGAAAGATCCCGATAACCCCTGCTGCAAGCATGTTATCATTGCTTCAAGAGTGTGAATTCCGCTAAAGTCAGCTAAGAGCCAAAGGGTGAGACTAAACCGGCCATTTGGCAAACTCCGTCATCGTCTATAGAATGAAAGGGGTATTAAACTTGACAATGCTCCCCCAACATAGATATTTCTGTTTTCATTTCTTTCTTACTTCCTTATCCAGTTTATTGTACTTTGATAGTTTTTAATCATCATAAAGTAAAAGTAAATAGGTCAAATGGTACTTTAGATGAGTTAATATATAGGTCTATAATCTCATAGGTTTTTAAGTGTCAATGATAATTTTATCACGATACTTTCTACATAGTCGTTTGTAAGATTGTCCCACGTTATGTTAGCCTCTATGTTTTTACGGGATAACCGCTATATAAGTTTCGTTCATTGATTGCTTTATCTTTCTTTTCCACTATGGTTCTTTCACTAAATTTCCTCTTTTACGGTTTGATTCAAAACCTACTTTTCTTCCTATTTAGACGATACAAGCTTTAATCATCCTAATCGTTCTTGTTATATTATCTGTTTTAATTTCTTTCAACATTCCACTCACCTTTTAAGTCCGTCCTCTGAACAAAATTATGTCTCCTTTCCTGAATCTATTTACTTTCACATCCTGACTTTTCACAGTGATATCAGTGATCTCTACCTCTGTTCTCATCGCTCAGTCCTTCTACATTCTCAGACCGTAAACCAACACCATTCTTCTGAACACCTTCAATATAACCTTGTCAACATACTCTGTAGTTCAATATAACCTCGTCATCATACTCTGTAGTCACTTCATCTTCACTCACTGTGTTTTCAATCGTCACTCTCTTCTTAATCTCATCAAGTTTTAATGGTGTTAACCATCCGTTCTTCCTTATTATCCTTTTCTGATTACAGTATCTGTTCCGTAATATTTAAGCCCAGCGTCTTCATCCAGATGTCATGCATTCTCTTTCTATATCTTCTTATGGGGTTCTCTTCACTATCAACGGGTCTTCTCGAAAAATAACATTCCATGACAGCTATATTCATCGCCTTAGTCATTATTTATTATTATTATTATTATTATTATTATTATTATTATTATTATTATTATTATTATTATTATTATTATTATTATTATTTGTTTTTGCACAGCTTCTAACACTGCAGATGTACTACGGTGCTAGCTGTTCACTTCCAGTGAATTATGGTAACACCCCTTATTTTTCGAGCACCATCCGGAACATTCAAGCGGTTCCAACCAGTGCTGTTTTCTGCAAGTGATTCATCCTTATTGCAGCCCTGTATTTGTTCCATGTGCTTCTCAAGATTTTTACTCACTATTTCCAGGGCTTCCACAATTATTGGTACTACTACCACCATTTTCAGCGACCACAACTGCTTAACCTCCCAAGCTAACCTGTTATATCTATCGACTTTTCATTCTTCCTTATCGCATACTTTGTTTTCAGCTAGCAATGCTATATCTATGATCCAGCATCATTTGCTTTCTTTCTCGATACTATATTCTTCTTCTTCTTCTTCTTCTTCTTCTTCTTATTATTATTATTATTATTATTATTATTATTATTATTATTATTATTATTATTATTCAGTAGTTTTATTTTTATAGCGTGCTTTCACTTCACTACCGAGCACAGCTCTGTGTGCCTTGGGTATGTGCTGTGATTTGTTATGATGCTCTGATGGTTATTGTATGGAAAGTGTTCTGCGTAGGATGTGTGCAGTGCCTAGTAGTGCAATTTTCTGTATGTTATATGTGTTTGTAAGTCCTGGTGTTTTTGTTATGTATTTGTCTGAATATTTTTTTATCGTGCCTAATGCACCTACTATGATAGGAATTGTTTCTGTTTTCAGATTCCACATTCTAGTTACCTCTATTTCCAGGTCTTTGTATTTTGAGAGTTTCTCCATTTCTTTTAGAGACACGTTGTCATCAGCCGGTATTGATACATCAATTAGAAAGCATTTTTTTTCTTCATGATTATTATTATTATTATTATTATTATTATTATTATTATTATTATTATTATTATCATTATTATTATAAGCTAAGCGTTTGTTACAGATTTTGGGCGAAATCTGAAATGAATACGACTTCCAAATATCAGTCGTGATAAATAAGCTCTTTGGAAGCAACTGAAGTGAGTGAGGGGAAAGAGAACACCTCGAAGTAATGTGCATGATTGTCGCAGTCAAGTAAAAGTTTGTTGCCCTAGTTAATGACATCAACAGCTGCAGCGATGTCAACAACGACTAACGGCAATGTCAATATCAATACCAAGCACAATATTTTTTTTTAATAGCAGACTCTGAATTTGATTAATCTTGATGTTTCGACATTGCCACCGGCTTCCTCGAATAACCCTTTGAAGGAACGTTTTGCTAAATTCTCTTCATTTGCGATAGCATAAAATCGTAGCATATTGGTGACTGCGCCTTAAAGTGCGGAAGCTCCCAATCGGCATAGGGAATTTACGCTTATCAGTCGCAAGTCCCAAAATCTGATAGGCCATTCTTTTTTCTCTTGTATCCTTTAGCCAGGAGAGAAAGCAGCACCCTGGCTATCTTTTATTTATTTATTCATTTATTTATTGTAAGGTCGCTGAGTCTGGCTGGAGAAAGGGTGGAAGGAAGATATTCTCACACCAGTCTCCTGTTCTGAATGGTAGCAACAGTGACCTCCGTTGAAACCACCCAAGGACCAGATGGTGGTATTAAACCGGACAAAGAATTAGGTTTACCACCCATAAGTTCAAGTACGGATGTACCCGATGTCTGTTTAAAGCTGTCAGTTTATGACAGCTTGCTCTAAACACAACCTGGGTGGTATTAGCAGACCTCTTTTCTTTCTTTTTTTTTTGCAAACATTCGGGCCTGGTCTCTCCCTCTTTTCTTCCTGTAAAAATACGTTGCTAAATAATAATAAAAAATTCATCTTATTTATTAAAGAAGTAAAATTTGTAATAAAATTTGTAAAACCTTCCTCCCTTTGTTCAATAGTCTCGTGGGGCGTAAGAGAAAGGAGGCGGGCGCCTGAAAAGAATATGAGTGCTGCTTTTCCTCTTCTGAATAAGCGAAAAAGATAAAAGCATGAAGGATTGGTAATCCAGATTAAAAAGAAACACAATAGTAGCAACAGTTGCAGCAGTACCAGTAGCAGCAACCAATGAGGGAGTTCATGCATGATAGTTTGGCTTACTAGAAATTGTAGCTAAAAATGCTCAACTTACTACCTACCTGAAAAAAAAAGAACAAGAGAGATAATGCAATCCTGAATAAAAGACGGGATAATGCAATACTGAATAAAACACAGGATGATCATGGCTTCGTTGATCTGGAGTAAAACAATAACAACAACAACAACAACAATAACGCCTTCTCAGCTTCACTATATGAAGAAAATAATTACCGAAAGTGCCCTGCGGAAATTAAAAGTCTCCTCAAAGGAATAAAATATTTTCAATGCCATTGACACCAGAAGACTTAGAAGATCTAGAGAAATTATTCCTGTGGGACGTATAAGATTTCCAACTAGACACCGCTACCCAGACGTAGAGGAAGTATTCGTTCGTTACTCTTTCCTTCCATGCATGACAATCTCAAGTTCATATGCTCCGGTGTGTGTGATCTGGTATTACACGAAAAACGGATTTCAGAATATTATTTTCATCAAAGGATTTTTTTTACATTCACTTTATTTTTATCTATTTATTTATTCATTTATTTTACTGTTTATCATTCTACTAGCTAGTTGTGAGTTTTTATTTGTTTTTTTTTTTTTGCATTCTTTCATCTTTCCATGTTGAAATATATTACAATACTGGTTGTCAAACATTTAAGAGCAGTCACCAGAAATGTTTGCAAGTACATGTCAAGCAAGCTGTGTTACTTGTCCTGATTTCCATTTTTTTCTCTCGTTGTTTGCGTATTTAACTCGTTTGTTTTCGTACTTCTTGTTGTTTACACGGTTGGTGACGTCCTGTACCTATATATTCATATATATATATATATATATATATAATTTATATTATTACTTAATTGAACGCCACGCATCCATTTCCAAGTAAGTTTATCTTGACATTTCGATGCGACTCTACTCTATATATACTGTTTTCTCCCCATCCTTCTCTAATTCCCTTTTCTCCCCTTCATCGTTTTCTATCTGTCTGTCTCTCTCCTCTCTTTCTCTTTTCTCTCTCTCGCTGCTCACACGTGACCATCGTCCATCTTTCTTTAACTCACGTGACCAACTTTTTTTCCCTGCACGACGTTCTAAGGACGTTTCTTTTCCTGCACGACATTCTAATGATTGGACGTCTTCTATCTCTCTCTCTCTCTCTCTCTCTTCTATTTTTCTCTTTTTAAAGAAAATATTTCTCCCAGCGTTCATTAGTTTCTTCTCGTTCTGGTCTAATGACCCTCCATGTTTGTTTTCCTTCGGTTTGCTTGTATGTCTTCACTGTCCTGTTTTTGTTCTAAAGCGACGAAAATATTTTGACAAATTAAATTTAAATGTTGAAGGGAATCTAACGAATTTTGTGTGTTTCTTAAATGGCTTATAAACACCTACCACGCTGGAATTGTTGTTATATATATGTGTGTATGTGTGTATGTATGTATATATATATGTGTGTGTGTGTGTGTGTGTGTGTGAATGCATGTATACATCCCACTTCAGCAATGTAACTACACACGTGACGTTGGCGATTTCTTTTCCTTCTTTAGACTTTTTCCTTCTCCTTTCCGACGAAGAGCTATGCTCAAAACATAAAGCTCTCTCTTTTCACCGAGCGTCCAGCTAATACATTTCGTGTGCACGTCCTCGTATTGTCCGTTTCTATTCGTTTATTTGAATTAAATGTTTATTTGAATTAACTATATATATATATATATACACGCGCACACATATATACTGTAGTACCTCATTTTACGAGGACCCGCTTTACGAGACCATGGGTTTACGAGTTTTATTTTATTATGAATTTTTCAAGCACAAGATCCAAATTTTGAACGGAGTGCAAAAGTTTCTAGTAACATAACAAATGCTTCTGCGTGTAACAGACAAATTTATAGAGACCGAAAAGAAGCTTCTTCTAAGCAAACAACTCTAGACTTGTTTTTAAAAAGAAATCTACTCATCTGTCTACAAATGCTTGTGAATCGGCGATCATGTCTACAAGTGATGGCTTGTACGAGTCTACTGCGAGTGAAAGTGATTCAGAAAATGGTTATGATAATATCTTTTATTATAAATGATCTTGACATCCTTTTTAAATTTTGCATAAAATATTCTTTACATTCTACTGTTGTTTTATTGCCATTTATTTACGAGTATTATGAATTTTATATGTAAAATATTTTTATGGAAACGAATTACGATTTATAACATTGCTACTATGGGATATTATTGTTCTGCTTTACAAGTTTTCGCTTGACGAGCGGTCTCGTCTCCAGGAACAAATTAATTCGTATATCGAGACATTACTGTGTATGTGTGTGTGTGTGTGTGTGTGTGTGTGTATGATTTTATATATATATATAGAGAGATGAGGTATTACTATATATATATATATATATATATGATTATAAGGAAAAAGATTTTCTCCAATGCATAGACTTCACTTTGAAGTGCTCCAGATATTCAAACCTGAGGCGTTTGAATAATGTAGAAGTAAAATTTAAATTTAGGCAAATCAAATTCATATATACTTGACCCAACATGCATGAATTTCACCAAAAGTACATTCGATACATTAAACATATTAAAAATATATTGATATATAAAAATATATAGCTATATACATTAAAAACATATTGAAAAAGTAAATACATATATAGGTGGACATACAAATTATAAAACTAAGTCATAAAAAGAGTTAAGGCTCTATAAGATAAAAAGTTTAGGTGTTACTGATCCAGTTAATAATCCTACGGCCGTTTCTGGAGGTCCGGTTGTCCAATCATAAAAACGATATTTACATCCATTTTTGGACACCACCTCTTTCATCAGGGAAAATAAATTTCTAAAAGGCTCGCATGTACTGCCTTTTACTAATGGGAATTACCTACTGAGTGTTTTTATAGAGCTATAAGCAAAAGAACAGGGAGTGGAAGTATTTTTGAGTGGCTGGAGGAGAAGATACAATGTGCAAGATAAAGTTACCGATGGCTCTATAGGTAGAGGGTAAGAGAATGGGAGTGTTGTTTTATTTTTCAGAAAAAAGTTTGAATTGGTGCGGAGGCTGGTTCTCAATTCTATCCAGAATCATCTATATCTATATAATTCTTTGTCTCTCTGTCTGTCAGTCTGCCTGTTTCCAATGCATTCTCAAACGGCTTCACCAAATTAAATCAAATTTTACATGGTAATAGTATCAAACCCCGTGAGTATCAATATGTATATGTTTTTTCATTTCGATTGAAACAATACAACATTGGCATTGGTTCGGTATTACATGTTAAGAGTGAAAGAATAACATCTATATTGTAATGTGATATAATATTATCTCACTTTTATTCTTTCACTTTAATTCTGATGTGATAAGACTATAATATTGTTTTACCTTTATTCTTTCACTGTTAACATTAATTATATCCTAATGTGAACAACATCGGAAATTTTCTATCTTTGCGGCCACGACAGTGGAATTGTGTGTTGACGACATAACGAATAGCAGGAGGTGAAACTCTTGACAAAAACAATGAGGTGGCAGGTCCAAGGTATATCAAAATACACATTTACTGTTCAGTTACCAGTTAACAATTATTGCAGCAGTTGCAAATTTACCGTTAAATTAGCAGGTCATACATGTGCTTCTATTTGGTTAATTTGCTTATATTTGGTCGATTTATACTGCATACAAAAATAAAGACATATTACATACATACAACTGCTAACAATAATATAGATTATTGTATAATTCCTTCTGTGTTTATAATTTTTAGTTTAAAATATTGAAAAAATATGCCCCCAAAGAAAAGACGTAGACTCTCCAGAAGCAAGTGTAAAGCATGAAGGATTGTAGAAAACCGGGACTGAACCCGGACCCATGTGGTTGGTGAGCAAACTACTTACCACACAGTCACTCCTACGCCTGACAGCCACACCTTAATGTACATATCTATATATTTATATATTTTCATATATATATTTTTAATGTATTAATTACTCTATATATTTTTATATATCAATATATTTTTAATATGTTTGATGCATTGAATATACTTTTGGAGCAGTTCATGCACGTTGGGTCTAGGGGGTGAATAAATATAAATGTATATGTCAAATTGATTTGCCTAAATTTGGTCCTTATATATATATATGTAAGTACATATTTCTTTAAACTTGGTACGACTCTATAACACTGTCTCTCCCCCCTCTCCTTCATTTCTCTGCCTTTCTCACTTTGCACTTCACTTTGATCTGTCTCTTTCTCGCTCTCTCTCTCTTCTCCTCCTCCTTGGTTCCTTGTTCCCCTTTTTCTCTCTCTCCTCCCCCTCCTTAATTCCTCTGTCCCTCTTTTCCTCTCTCTTCTCCTCACACGTGACTGACTGACCGATTGCCGGCCTTTCGTGCTTAGCAGTCGTCGCGGCAAGACACATTTTTTCTCTCTGCCCTAAGGCATTTTTCTAACACGCCAGCTCAAACACGCCTGTTTGTGACGTCCTGTTTTTGTTATTATTATTATCATTATTGTTTTTACGTATTATTATTATTGTTTTTACGTATTTTTGTATTCATCTTCGTGTAACATCGTCCGTTTTTCCGTCTTTGTTTTGTATACATTCGAGACTTTCTTCCAAGGAATCTAATGCACTTGGCTTAGATTTTCCTTGGGGCTGGCCAGATCGGAGCAATCTCAAGATTAATCAGCCGAAATTGCGAGGATGATCCGGTTCTTGACTGACTCCGTGTTTTTTGTATCATCTTCTAAATGTTTTGCGTTCTTGTCCCAGTTTGTACTTTTTTTACATATATATATATATATATATATATATATTATATATATATATATATGTATATATATATATATATATATATGTATGTATGTATGTATGTATATATATATATATATATATTATATATATATATATATATATATTATATATATATATATAATATATATATATATATTTATGTATATATATATTTATATATATATATATATAATAGAAATATGTTACAAAAAGAAAATAGAAGCTACACGTGGACATGTATGGGGAAAGTAAGAAGAAAAATAAGCGATAATGCACATTGGGAATCAAAAAAGTAAAGGCATTTTATGAAAAGTAACGATAGATATATACAATTAGATGAACTGAGGTAGGAATAAAAGTAATAAAAGTCATTATTGGGAATTGTTAAAGAGATTCAAAGGCATACCGGTTTCGTGAATTTACCAATCATTGCTTTGAATGCACACCGATTAATGAACGGTGTCAGGTCTACTAGTCCCCGAGTAAAACGATTATGTGTAAGGGAGGTAAGTAGTTCTGGATTTGGTGCAATTTGGGTCGATATAGATCTGTAATGTGAATAGTGTATGGGGGTTAGTGGTATTAATTGAAAGGTTAGTAGTGTTATGCATTATGTTATGTGTTCATATTGAGTTGTGAAAGATATTTATTGATGAAAGTTGCCTCTTTATTCATTCTTTGCTGTACTGAAGTGTTCTGTGAAGATTGATAGAAGGTGAAAATTAGGAAATTAGGATTAAGATTCCTAGCACACCTTTCTATGTGTTCACTAAGCTCTATCTGTCTGTATTGTGGGTGGCGGATTTGTTCTTTGTGGAGAGTGGTTCTTCGACTGAGTGATTTTCCAGTTTGGCCAATATAATTATGATCACACCCTGAGATAGCAATCCAAGGATATGAAAGATTTCAGAACATTTATAAAGAGAAGGTCTCACAGCTGTTTCCGGGATATTTTTATATATCCGTTCATCAGAGACGATGCGAGAAAATGGTTAAGCAATAGTTATTATAGAGAAGATATGAAATACAAAGTGGAGGAATGAAAGTAGACGTGAGATACGTAAGGATATTGTATCTGCAGTTCCATTATTTAAGCAGAATGGTATATATATATATATATATACATATATATATATATATACGTATATAAGTTTCTTGTACTTTGTGTGTGAGTTCCAATGGTATTTATAATTGGTCATTCCAAGTATAGTCTTGTAAACGCTGTTATTGGATCGAGGGTCTTTTTGAAGTGACTTAAAAGTTGGGAATGTGTTTATAAGGTCAAATCAAAAGCAGGAAGAGAGAGAGAGAAAGGGAGAGAGAGAGAGAAAAAAAAGGGGTAGAGAGATAATAAAGAAATGAAGAGGAAGAAAGTGTACTGGCTAGTGGTCAGTCAGGATAAATTGATAGAAAGAAAGGAGAGGTGGGGTGAGAGAAAGAGAGAAAGGGATGAGAGGGTAAAGAGTAAAGGAGTGTGAGGTATGTTGTGATAGAGCCTAAGTGAAGGGCAGAGAGAGGTGGTAGGGATAGTAAAAGGTGGAATAAAGAATTTGTGAATATAGGTTACTTAAAGGACAGTTCAGTGACGAGTAGTAGAAGAATGTATGTCTGTGAAGATGTACACACATGCATATATTCAAACATGCCTATAGACATTTACACACACCAGCACATACATACGCATACAAAACTCATGTATGTTACATGCATTCACATATACATACGCTCATTTGTATCTAATTTGTGTATATATAAAAGCATGTATGTGAGTGTACACACATATACACACACACACGCATATACACGTACAGCCGCAGAGGCAGGTATGTATAAATATATCAATATCTACACATTCTCATATATAAATCCGTGCTTATATAAAGTACCTATACCTATAATCATATATATTCATATGTACCCACTTGCATGCTTATACATACATACATGCACACGTATAAACACGCATACACATATATACGTCTGTATATACATACATACATACATACATATATATATACATACATACATACATACATACATACATACATACATACATACATACATACATACATACATACATACATACACATACTCATATATAAATCTCTGCACACAACAAGGGTAAAGAGCTGCCTGTGATTGGGCTCTACAGAACCCCACAAGCACCCTTAAACTATTTCCAAGTTTGCCTCGAAAAGATCAAATTTATCCTCCTGCAATGTAACCCAGAAAATAATCTGATGATGGGCGACTTCAACCTAACCTTTGTAGACTGGCCCACTAATATTGTTAAACCAGGAACCTTCACCTCAAGCTCAGACAAAGTAGCAGTGGAGTTACTTTTCAAATTTATGGATAATTTTTACCTGTCACAACTTGTCCATGAACCAGCCAGAAACAACCAAAGTGTCTTGGATCTAATGCTAAGCAATCATGCTAACACTATCCATAACATCACAGTGGAAAGAACCCTCCTGTCCAATCATGACATCGTACTCTGTAACCTCAATCTTCAGCATCCAAGAATTTGGCATAAATAACTAACTCCCGTGCACCCATTAAATAATATGAATTTACACAAGTCAAACTGGAGTGCGATCACTCAAGACTTACCGCAAGTGGACTGATCCTTCACCCTTGCTTCCTCCAATACCACAACAAACACAAACGCATGGCAACTATTTGAGGACACAGTCACCCACATATGCTCAACACACACACACCCTCACGACTCATAAACAATAGTAGATGCAGGATTCCAAAACAGAGAAAATCACTCATCATGAGAATAAAAAGAATAAACTGAAAAGTCAATGCCCTAAAATACCACCATCAGCATCAACCCTAATTGAGAACATTAACAACCTTGGAATCAAAGAAGCAACAGCTGCAGGACTGTACGAGAACCTTCATAAACAACCAAAGAGCTGCAGAGAAAGCCTGGGCTATTAAAAACATCAAGAATAATCCTAATGTCTTTTACTCCTTTGCAAAAACACAGGACCACAGTTTACTCTATCAGCCCACTGGTTGACAGAAACAGTATCCTTCACAGTGATGCCAAAGCTGTGGCTGAAATTCTGCAAAGTCAATACTGCTCTGTCTTCAGTGACCCTGATTCAGTTGACTCAAGCAGCTTTGCTTCCTTGAATCCTCAACATGTCCTTTCTGACACCTTCGACACCACTAATATCCTAGCAGCAATAAAAGTAATCAAACCTGATTCAGCAGTGGGTCCGGACAGGTTCTCTGCTAGAGTGCTGAAGGAATGCAGACAGCAACTTGCAGCTCATCTTGCAAATCTCTGGAGGAAATACCTTGATTTCAGCAAGGCCTTTGATAGAGTCGACCACAAATATACTGTTAAAGAAACTATCCAACGCTGGAGTCGGTGGAAAGCTACTTCAGTAGATTAAGTATTTCCTAAGAAACAGGACCCAGCATGTTGTGATTGATGGCATCCACTCAAGACCAGCAAAAGTATTGTCTATATTCCATTGAACATAGCACCATAAAAATATTTGCAGATGACTCTAAGCTCCAGAAAGTCATTAAGAGAGCATATGATTGAACAATGCTTCAATCGGACCTTTCTTCATTGCAAATGGTCCTGCACTTTTCAATGTTATCCCAAAAGAAATTAAAGTAGAAAAAGACCGCACAACTTTCAAACTGTATCTGGACAAATTCCTCCAGGAAATAACGGATAAATCACCAACAACTGGATACGTCTCAACCAACAACAACTCTCTGCTCGAGTGATCCATGGTGTCCCGAAATGATTAACTAAAAAACTGGGCCGATAATGGCCGAAACCAATCTAAGTTATACATACATACATACGTACATACATACATACATACATACATACATACATACATACATATATACCCTCTGTGGTGTCCTGTGCCTATATATGCATATGTATATACATATATATGTATGTATATACGTATATGTATGTATGCATATATATATGTATATGTATGTATGCATATATATTTATATATTATTTATATTATATGATTGAACGCCACGCATCCATTTTATCTTAATAATTTTGATGTGACACTTATCCTATCTCTTTCTGTTTCGCTTTCCCTCTCCTCTTTCGTGTCCTGTCTCTTTCTTTCTCTAATTCTTTTTATCTCCCCTTCTCCCACTTTTGTTTTTTCTCTCATCTTTTCTCTAATTCTTTTCCTCTCCCCTTCGCCGTTCTCTGTCTGTCCCTCTCTCACCCTCACTCTCCCGCCTTTGCTCTCTCGTTGCTCGCACGTGACCATCGGCCTTTCTTTTCCTAGCTTGAATTTCTTTCTGATCAGCCGCAGGGATAAGATGCATTCTTATCTGTCTCCTGCCAGAGCTTGTTCCTCCGCGTTCACCAACTCAACTCAACCCTTCCTGTTTGTTTTCACCGTCCTGTTTTCGTTACCAACTTTGACCCACCGCAAAATCCCAATTTTTATTTAATTTGCTTTGCGGGAGCAACTGTTTTGTCGAAAATGTATCTTGTCGTGAATTGCTCGAAATACGAAGTAGAAAAACAGCCGACAACTGATGAAGGGTCGTTTTTTTATGTTGTTTGTCTTGTTTTCCATTTGTTTCTTTCCTTGTTCGCAAAAAGAAGTTCGTATTCCATGTTTTCGTATTTCGTATTTCATGTTGTTTTCGTAATTCCTGTTGTTTACGTTATGTGGTGTCTTGTGCCCATATATGTATGTATATATACATATATATGTATGTATGTATGTATGTATGTATGTATGTATGTATGTATGCATACATATTTATATGTTATTTATATTATTATTACTATTATATATAATATGCATGTATCTCCCCTACGAACATGTATCTCCAATACGAACAGATGGTGAACACACAGAACAACCGTTGGCTCGCTGTGTCCCCAAAACATATACCGAGAGTGATAAAAATCAAACATACATTCAACATCATGGTGTTTGGAGTGATCACTAGTGATGGCGACATTATACCTCCATTCATCTTCTCACATGGCTCAGACTCAACACGGAGGGTTACATCAGGTGCGTGGAGGAGGTGGCACTCCCCTGGGTCAAGAGGGTGGCTGCTGGAAAACCCTATGTCTGGCAACAGGACTCTGCACCATGCCAGACAAGCAGGAGAACCCAGTCATAGTTTCAGACAATTTCTGCGACTACATCACCCTTAACATCTAGCCACCTAACTCCCCAGACTGCAACCCCCTTGATTATTATGTGTAGGGCGCAGTTGAGTGAGAGACAAAACTCCTTGTAACAACAAAGATGAACTGAAGGCAAGGGTTAAGGCAGTATTCATCAACCTAAGCAAGGTGACCGTCCAGAAGAGTTGCAGGAGATTCCGAAGTCGTCTGGCGAATGGCGATTTTATTAAATAAATTTTCGTTTTAGTATTTCAAGATATTTTTATGTAATTTTGGTAATATATCTTTTAAAATGAATTGTTAGTGTTATTTTCATTTTTCACCGCACTTTGTGTATGTGTGATATATGTATGTATGTATGTATGTATGTATGTATGTATGTAGTATGTATGTATGTATGTATGTATGTATGTATGTATGTATGTATGTATGTATATATATATATAGATAGATAGATAGATAGATAGATAGATAGATAGATAGATAGATAGATAGATAGATAGATAGATAGATAGACAGACAGATAGATAGATAGATAGATAGATAGATAGATAGATAGATAGATAGATAGATAGATAGATAGATAGATAGATAGATAGATAGATAGATAGATAGATAGATAGATAGATAGATAGATAAAAAAGTGTAAGGTAAATAAACTTACGGCACAACGTATACAGAGTGTAAAACCAGACGGAAGACAAACACAGAAGGTCCCTAATTCTTCATCAGTTATCAACCAATTGCTAATACTCAGTTTTGCACCTTCAATAATAAGACTGAGAGTTTCACAATTGGCGGCGCCAGCAAAAAGAATTCATTGGAGAGAATTAGGGCCGAGAGCAAATAAAACAAGGCAAAATGATACAGACTGTGATTTAAGATGGTGGATAAGGACGAACAGTAGAGCAAAATATAGCCTTAGGACCAAGAAGACGAGAAGAGTGGGCAACGCTTAGAAAATGCCCTAAGGACGGAGAGAAAGGGAATTTGCAACTGGTCAGCTCGATATATACGTATGTGTGTGTGTGTGTGTGTGTGTGTGTGTGTGCGCGCGTGTGTGTGTGTAAAATATTCATATATATATATAAAGTATGCATATATACATACATATATATACACATATATGTGTGTGTTCATTTATAATAGTGAAGCTTCATAACTGACTTCAAGGGCCTAAAATTTCATCCTGAGCACTTATCAAAAATGAGTGAGTAGTAGTAGTAGTAGTAGTAGTAGTAGTAGTAGTAGTAGTAGTAGTAGTAGTAGTAGTAGTAGTAGATAATGATGATGAATACTTTACATTTTGAAGTTGAGTTCTTTCCGCTGCTACTCCAATATTCCAACATTCTCGACTATATGTGTTCGTTTGATCCCAGGATTTTAATTTTTCAGAATTAACCACATATGCTCAATGAATTTTAGCCTTCTCTGATTGGATAATGTGACTTTAGAGAAGACGCATGAAAAGAGATGGAATGTCAAAACTTGAGCGCTTTTTATTTAGATCTGCTCTTCATTGTTGATCTTAGGTTAAACAACATGGTATTCCAAACAGAATCGCTTCTTTATCTCTTTCCTTTCCTTTTCTCCACTGTTCTCAAACATGCAAGTGTCAGCCGCTTTGAAAATTCTGTAACTACGCAACCCGTCATAACCACGTTTTGTCTATTGTTTAAAGATATTGTATCTTCTGCATAAAACTTGCCTTCTGCATAAAGGACATACAGTTAAGTGCTGGTTGCTTTACTTTATGTGTTGAGACGAAAAGAATGTTTCAATTATAACTGCAATGAGAAGAAAATTCATTGGTGTTAATGAAAATCACTCTCAAAAATGATAACGGAGGAACATCCCAAAATTTTAATCAAGCTAAAATTAAATAAAGATAAGCAGGAGCGTGGGAGTCTGGTATCTGACTGCCATAATTATTTGGTCTTATTTGTAGACCTCCTCGGCGAAGTACAATAACTCTAACTACTAAAATCTCAGAACTATTAACAAGTACGTGGGGATATCAAAATAATGACATTGGAAAATTTGCTAACAATCTGCAATCATTTCTTTGTCTAAAGCATCTTACTTCCCACTTTCATTCGACCTGGACTAATCAAATATTTCCTTAGGTGATTTAACTTTACAATCACGAACAATTCTTTTGCACTTCTTTCTCCCTTGTATAGTCTCGGGAGTCTAATACTATAGTAACGAGATATAAAAAAACCGGTATGGGCCTGCATCAGAAACAGATAGTCAAAACAGAACATTTATTGTCAATATGGGTGTTTAAATATATTTTAGTTAAAACGCATGGCATTCTCTTTTTCTCTCTCTGCTTTTCTCCTCTTCCTCTCTCCATCTCTCTTTCCCTCTCTCTTTCTCTCTCTCCTCTTCCTTTCTCTATCTTTCTCTATTTGTTTCTTTTTTGGGGAACAGAAGGTCTGCACCCAAAGTATTGGGCTTCTTGCTTTTCTGTAATTATGTTTATTCACGACACCACAATTCCTCTCAACACCATTGAGAATCGCCACTCGCTGGGTGATCGTTTTCGTGAATATTTTCGAAATATTACTAACAGCAGGCAGGATGTCGGAAAACATGAGACCAAATGTTTTAATTAAAAACATCATAAAGACTACTCAAATTGCTGATCAAAAGAACGAGTTGATGAAACACATAAAAAAATAAGAAAACAGAAAGTAAAATAGTGTCGGTATTGGTGACAGAAATATATTTCCTCAAAAGAGAATTAATAAAGCACTTCCGTTGAAGACAACACTAGAAGGTTCATAAGATTTCTTTTGGGATGTGGAAGCCTTTAAAATGTCACCAAATCTTGTTTCTTAGAAGAGCTTTCCATAAAACATAATTAGATTTGTTATTCAACTACATGTAAGTTGGGATGTCAGTGCTAATGAATATGCTCTGAAATTCGAAAGAAGAAATGCTGCGCGCTGAGTTCGAGCGATAAAGTCGCTTCACAGCAGCTAAACTGTTGTACATTCTCTGTTGGACCGGGAGTGACTAAAAGTATCCGATCGAGTAGTACAAGGTTTTCGGACAACATTTCACTGAGCTGTTTAAAGAAAGGATCGAATATGTGATCATAGACTTCCTACAGCTCCTCCTTTTGACAGCGGATGCAGAATAATGTGAGAAACCGACTGCTTACAATAAAACTTATGTGGGCGGCAGCGTTAACAGCAAGTCTCCTGAATTGGAAGATCTACTCAACAAATCCTATTATCAATTCTATTCAACAAATCTTACTATCGAGGCCAGACTTGTTGGTTCCCAACTTTGACAATATTTATCTGGCAGCTGATTGAGAGCTTTCCCAGTCGTGTAAGCCAAAATGTGGCAACGTTACTAAGAAAGAATGTAAACAAAACGGACAGATTAGATACCATTGTGCCCCATAAGTCAAGTAGACACGGATTTGAAGAATTCGTCTAAAGTACTCGTTAAGAAGTTGGGATTTATTCTCGGTGAGATTTGTGGATCGGCGAAGCTTCTGAACTTCCGAATATGTCCTTTTTTCCTTCCGTGCCTTAAGCGAGAAGAGAAAAAACAGAAAACAAAAGGCTGTCCTAATCGCAAATATATAAAATTTCAACGAGGTAGAAACCTCAGTGGGTAGCCACCCACTACCACCACCGCCGCCACTACACCACCGCCGCCACCACTACACCACCTACGCCGCCACTACACCACTGACGCCGCCACTACACCACCGCCGCCACACCACCACCACCGCCACCACCACACCACCGCCGCCGCCAAAACCACTACCACGGCAAGAATATCCAAATCTGAATCCGCACAAATAATAAAAACAAGAAAACACGCAATTACTGCAAAAACCATCAAAAGAAACAACAGCAGTAGCAATAACAGCGACACTAACAGCACAAACACGAACGGCCAATTCTCATTCCCCGCATTGTGAGTAGAAAGTACAATGAATTTGAGTGCATAGAACCACAAATATAAAGTTAGTCTCAAAATCTCCACCGAAAAGACTTCTGCTGAAAATCCCATCAGACTATATAAGTCGCTAAAGAAAATAATTCCAGTTTGATGTCAGAACGTTTCGAATTAGAGCGAGCAAAAAATTTTGGAGCGGTCTTTCAAGGAACGCGCACACACACACGCGCGCGCACACACACACACACACACACACACACACACACACACACACACACACACACACACACACACACACACACACACACACACACACACACACGTGCACGCGACTGTCAAGACCGAATTGACTCTCCTTGTCCAAGAACAAGGTGACTTCTGTCTTTGTTCCGACATGATGGTTATATACCGAGTACAATATATGTATTTTTGCCTTGGATGTAAGGATACTTTTTAATGACCTCATGTTGCTACTGATAATTTATCGTGTGAACACACGATAAACTCTTAATGTGGTTATTCAGCATTAGAAAGGTTTACATCTCGATGTACGGACAGTTATCCCGGATCCGGATAATAAACCGGTAGTGGTAGAAGTGAACAAAAGTGAGGGCTATGCTTTAGACAAGTGGACATTTAAGCCCGACCGTAGAAGAGTGATCGGATTTTTTCCGAATCAATGTGTGTACTCTAAAACATAAAAGAGCAAAGCTATTCCATAGTTCCAAGTGTTAGGAGCTCAACGTGGTAACAATGCCACAATTTGATGTATGACAGACCGGGATGGGTGCATGTTAGTCGGTTCCAAGTAACTGTGCCCAATTTTCCAACGGCACTTTGCTCAGCTGATTGGAGTCGAGAGGTGGAGCAGAGATGATAGTTGAATTTAGCTAGCTCCAGCCTACGATTTACTGCGACTCTTGGCAAAAGACGTGAAGTGCTAAGCTGATCGCAGCAACTAAGATATTTTCGGAGAAGTGGTTGTATGAGGAGTAAATCACCTGTTTTGGATGGTCTGTCCTACGAGCTTTACATATTCTTATGTGCCAGACTTACTAACTTGCGACTTATATACTGTTCTTTTCTCTGTAGACGGTGGTCGTAGTGTGTGTTTACGTGCATATGAGAATGAGTGCTCGTATATTCAAAGATATAAAACCTGTTTATTTCGTTTATGCAAAATAGCACTACACATACACGCATATCGGAAACTAAGTCGTAAATAAACACCTGACTTTTCTCACCCACGTTTGTGTGCTATAAATAGCATTATATTCTTGATCACGTTTCTTCAGCAGATTCCAAACTACACGTGTATGTTATACGATAAACAGCTGACATTTTCTTTTGAATGTGAGTTTGATTTATAGATTTTTTAAAAACTAGCTGCCATATATTTCGAGAGGAAAATCCTTCACTTTCGACGGAAAAATACTCACTTCACCATGCCTCTTACACAATTTGTGTGTGTGTGTGTGTGTGTGCGTGCTTTCCGTTTTTTTGTCTTCTGCAATTGTTGAGAGAAACTTCGATAGGCAGCAGCTGTTTTGCCTGTCCGATTTTTACCCTTGAGGAGAGTGGATAACTGGAAATTCTAGAGCTAATACATGCAACCGAAGCTGCGATCGCAGGTCGCACCCATGCGTTTGGCCGAAAAATGGCGTTCAGCAGCCGTCGCTCGCGCCGGCAGCCGTTCAGCTAGTCCAGGGCAGTGCACCCGCGCTCGCCCTCTCACCCTGGTTGCGACGATGCGGTCCGGTTTCCGCATTGGTCACGGCGCAAATATCAGACTGAGACCGACGCGTACGGGCCGTCCCAGCAGCCGCCACGTCCGCGCGCGGATCGAGGCGGTTTCACGCCCTTCAGTTTTGGTGATGCTAGATAACTCAGTACGAACGTACGGGCTAGTATTGAGTAGCTTTCGCATGACGAGTCCTCCACGAGTCTGTCCTATCAACTGTCGACGGCCCGGTAAATGCCGACCGGAGTGGCATATAGGTAACGGGAAATCAGGATTCGATTCCCGAGTGGGATCATGCCAAAAAGCTACCACATCCAAGGAAGGCAGCAAGTGCGCAAATTACCCTTCCCGGCGCGAGGAGGTAGTGACGAAAAATATCGATGCGGGACTCTGTCGAGGCCTCGCGATCGGAATGAGTACACTTAAAATCCGTTAATGAGGATCGACCGGGGAGCAAGTTTGATGCTAGTAGCCGCGGTAATTCTAGCTCCGGTAGCGTATTAAAATTGTTGCGTCGGAATTCGGGTCTCAAAAGTGTACCCCAGCAAGTTTGGGGCGACGGCGCCGTCACGGGCGCACCCTCGGTCTCCGGCCCTATTCGCCGGTGCGACCGCAGTCGAGCCACAGAGCTCTGCGTGCAGCGCCACCACGTTGGCTGTCCTGCCTTGTCTTTGCCCGTCCGGTTTTACGCTCGCGCGGCGTCGCTCCGGCGGTGCGGATGTCACGAAGCAGGTGTTGTCGGGGGTCGCCGTCCGCATTGCGGTAGCACGTCCACCTCCCGGTCCTTTCAGCCGCACGGTTCTTCTGAGGATGTTCTTCGCCGAGTGTCTGAGGTGACCGGTGCGTTCACTGTAAAAAAATTGTTCAGAGCGACTCCCGGCGGCTGGCGTACGAAAAGCATAGAATGATAGAAAATGGCCTCGTCCGCGCGTCATCCGCCGGTCTCCGTTCACGACGAGGCAATGATCGAAGGGAGCGTATTGCGACGTTATAGGGTAAATTCTTGGATCGTTGCAAGAGACACTGCAGCGATAGCATGTGGCAAGCACGTTTTCTTTGATCAAGAGCGAAAGTCAGAGGATCGAAGACGATCAGATACCGCCATAGTTCCGACCGTAAACGATGCTGTCATCGAAGCGTTCACTTCGATTACCCAGCGGGGAGGCTGCATGGGGTACCATTGTTGGTTCCGAGGGGAGAATGGTTGCAAAGCAGGTACTTAAAGAAATTGACGAAAGAGCATCACCAGGAATTAAGCCTGTGGCTTGATTTGACTCAACACCGGAGAACTCACCCGGTCCAAGAACCGGTAGGATTGACAGATCGATAGCTCTTTCTCGATCCGGTGGGTGGTGTTGCTTGGCCGTTTTTAGTTGGTGGAGCGATCCGTCTGGTTGATTCCGATAACGAACGAGACTCCGGCCTGCTAACTTTCACATCGATTAGTGCTTTTCCGGTAACGCAGCAACGCTGAAGCCATTGTCGGTAGCTCCGCGCGCCACCCGGGCTTGTCGTTGCCACTGCTCTCTTTCGCGTCAGGCGCTGCGACCAAGTCCGGCTGCCGCCACTTCGCGGGGCGGTCGCGGGAAATTAGCGGCGTCGGTTGCGGAGCAACGGCGGTGATCCGGTCGGCTCGGCCCACTCAAGCCCTGCAGCGGCACGACGTCGCGTCCGTGCCAGTCGGTTGGCGAACGCAGCGCTTTAAGAAGCGCTGCGTTGAGGAATCGGGCGGCAGAAATCCGCACGAAGCGAGCGATAACAGGTCTGTGATGTCCGAGGCCACACGCACGCTACACTGGAAGTATCAGCAGGCGCGTCTTCCCCGGCCCTAGAGGGTCGGGAAACCTCTGAACCGGTAATAATGATCGGGGCTTGGAACCAACCCCGTGAACGAGGAAATCCCAGCAATCACGAGTCATCAGCCTGCATCGATCAGTTCCTCCCCTTTGTACACACCGCCCGTCGCTACTACCGATTGAACAGTCCGGTGAGGTCCTCGTATCTGGCCGACGAGTCCACTTATGCGAGGTGGGGTTCCGCGCTGTCATCGAAGCGTTCTCTGATGGCTCGGAGTAGACTACCGAACCCGATTGCTTAGAGGAAGTAAAAGTCGTTACAAAGTTTCCGTACGTGAACCTGCGGAAGGATCATTACTGCTTCGACGGCTCGCTCACTGATGACGACCATTCCGATCCGTCCAACATCGCTGCCGCCGGGACCTCACATCTTCTTGGCTCTCTAACAGTGCAGTGCTAGAGCGTCGGCTGCCGCCGCTTATACGCCCTCCTCATCACGTTCTTCTCGCAGCCGTCCGCACGCTGCCGACCGCGCATGTCCTCTTTCGCCGGCGCCCGCCCAACAAAAGCTCGCACAGCCGACGGCGCCGCACACTATACAGCTTCACGATCGTTCATTTTTGTGTCTATCTTCTTTCTTTCCTCTCCCGCCTCCGCTGGGTCCTTGCCGTCTATTTTTGCTCGGCCGTCGCACGAGTGGCTACAGTCGTGCGCAGGACCACTGTCTAGCTTTGCTAATTCAATTTTTGTCCAATATGCAAAAGCTGCTGAGTACCTAAGTAAGGATACTGCTCAAGTATTTACAGCTTTGATTTCATTGGCTTCCTTAACCTTCTGATGTATTTCTTCTCAATTTTCGTTATCATTTCTATAGTTAGTATTCTGTCAGATTCTAATACTCCTAGATACCAATAACTTTCTCCTTTTTTAATGATTTTAATGTCTCGCCATCTGGTAATTGCATGCCTTCATTATTAACTTCCGGTCCTCTTTTTCATAACTAATATTGCACATTTATTTATGCCAAATTCCATGCCTGTATCTTTGCTTAAGGGTCTTACAGTCTGTATTAAGGAATCTATTACTTTTTCATTCTTATTAAAAAGCTTCAGATCATCCATGTAGAGCAAATGGTTCATTTTCCCCTTACTATTTCTGAACCGATATCCTGCCTTTGCCTTCCTTAATAATAAACAGTGGGGGGGGGGGGTCAAACATAAGACAAATATTAAAGGGGATAACGAGTCTCCTTGGAAAATTCCTCTCTTAATATTAACTTTCCCTAAGACCGTGAACCTGAGTATAGATCGACTTTCTATTTCTTCATGCTACAGCTAATTAATTCTCTTATATTGTCTGCAATACTGAATATACTCGGACATTCACTTATCCACGAGTGTAGGATCATACCATAGGCTATTTTGTAATCTATCCATGCTATTGTTAGATTTTTCTTTCTAGCTATTACTTAAATTAGAACTGCTATGTCTATGT
>NC_042997.1:79722046-79769546 GCF_006345805.1 Octopus sinensis
GGGATGCAAATGCCTGAGACCTGCTCAGACGCTTTCAACTGTCTGACAGGTTTCGACTAGACCACCCGAATGCGCCAACGTGGACATGGAGCAACCGCATCGGGTCGTCGAGATCGTATCTAGATAGGATACTGTGTAGGACAGTAGATAGAGATAGCATAGGATGTCCACAATTCCACATAGTCAGCTACACGGATCACAAACTTGTGACATGTACGCTAGACTTAGGTAAGACACTTAGGCAGGGTCCCGGATACTGGAAACTAAACGCGTCTTTCCCATCGAGACAAGTTTTCAGAGACCGGATTAGCACACTAGTAAAGAGGGCTTTGACGGGAGCCATCATCAACAACAAATGGTGGTTTGCCCTCAAGAGAGCAGTAGTAAAGCAGAGAAGCGATTAGGTACAGCAAAGCACTAGCCATAGATAGAAATAGAGTAGAGGGTGAGCTAGTTAAGAAGCTAGAAGAGGCAATTAGAAGCGGCATCGCATCCGACGTTTTGGCGGCGAGGTTGGCCCTCGACCAACACTTCAACGCCAAACACGAAGGATGTGCTGTCAGAGCTAGGATGCGTGCTCTAAGGAACGAAGGTGTTGGAGCCGCGAGAGAGGCCCGGGTGGCAGAGGCGCAACAGGGCAACAAAGCCACCATTCGGTCACTGGTAGATGAACAGGGGCGCGAATTGCTCGAGCCAAGTAAAATGTGTGAGGCCTTTCAGCAGCATTTTGCCCGACTGTTCGGAACGAGTGGAGGGCAAGAACGTAGGGTGGACTTCAGTGCCTACCTACATAGCCTACCACGACTCTCGACAAGAAAGGCAGGGTGCTGCGAAGGTGCCATCACGGCGGCGGAAGTGCGGGAAGCGATGGCAGAATGCTCGAGGGACAAATCACCGGGTTTGGATGGTCTACCCTACGAGCTTTACAATTGTATGCCAGACTTGTTTGGAGATCTCTTGGCGGCGTGTGTACTGCAACTGGCAGCAAAACGGGAGCATTCCTGGTTTTGTGAGCCGAGGAGCCGTAACACTGCTGAAGAAAGATCTAAACAAGGGAAATGTAATAGATAACTTTAGGCCCATCACTCTGCTTAATGCAGACTTGAAAATTTTGGCCAAGGTGCTAGCCAAGAGGTTGGCGCTTGTCATCGAGAAACTGGTCGACAAGGCGCAAACATGCGCCGTGCCAGGCCGGACCATCCATGACAACCTCCATCTGATGCGCTACATCATAGACAGGGTAGTTAACGAACCTGGCATGGGTGGGGCCCTGATCAACTTGGATCAATCGAAAGCCTTTGATAGGGTAGACCATCGATACTTGGAGGCAGTCCTGAGAGCGGCTGGTTTCGGTCCCGTCTTCCGCGGCTGGATAGCTGCCTTGTACAGAGGCATCCGTTCGGTAATTCGCGCGTAAAGGACATCTATCGAGACCTTTCGACATTGCACGTTCGGTCCGTCAGGGATGCCCCCTCTCGGCGCTTCTATACGTATTGACTCTTGAGCCACTACTGCGGAAGCTGGCGACTCTAAGGGGCATCCCGCGAGAATTGGGATGCGGGACGAGCGTGTCTGCATACGCGGACGACGTCACCGTCATAGTGTCTAGCCACGAGCACATCGAGCTGGTCGGCGAGACACTGAAAAACTACGAAGCGGTGACAGGAGCGAAAATCAACCGGGAAAAGTCAGTGGGCTTGCGACTAGGCACCTGGAGAAGCAAGCCCATGCCGTCCACCAGCGCCTCCGTCGTGGGACGCTGGACCGACGGCCCGGTTGAGTTGCTCGGGGTCTGGTTTGGTCCGGACCTCCAAGTGGAGAAGAACTGGAACGAGATAACGAGTAGGGTGGTCACTCTCGCCCGGCAATGGGCCGAGAGGAAACTGTCCCTAAAAGGTCGAGCGGAGGTGGCGAACACGTACATCGCGTCCGTCATCTACTACCCTGACGTCGTACCTTGTCCCGACCCTACCATCACCAAACTACAACGCATCCTCTTTCGCTTCTTGTGGAAAGGATGCGTCCCGATGGTCAGGCGATCCATTTGCTGTCAACACCCGTTAAAAGGAGGGCTGGGCATGCCGTGGTTGATGATGCGCAGACACGCGCTGAGACTGCGACATCTCTGGCTCTATGTAGACGACGGTGAACAGGTGTGGTCGCCGTTTGTGAGGCACGCGTTCCCGCAGCTCGTCTCCATGACCGAACTGCAGTCGTGGATCAAAAAGAGGCCGAGGAAGGGCGAATGGCACGCACCGCGAGTGTCGCGTTGCTCTCAAGCAACTCTGCCGTCCTGGGTCGACCTTAAGTGACTTCAACACAACCAAAGCATTCTATAGGGGTTTAGTGGAGGGGAGGTACGACGACGAGCTCGGGGCGAACCTGGACGTCGACGAGGAGTACCTGACCCGCCTGTTCGGGACGACTTTCGGGCCAGGGCCCATGGACAACTTCCAGAGATCCCTGGCCTGGCAGTGCTACCGAGAAGCGCTACCCGTTCGGGATAAGCTCTACAGACACGGCTCGAGAAACACGGGGCCGACCTGCCCGAGATGCGGTCAGAGCGACGAAACCGTTCTGCACGCACTCGTTCAGTGTCCAACAATTTCCGACCTGTGGGCTTATGTCGAACAACTGCTGTCACGTGTGGGACGAGTCGGTTATCAGCTGAGTCTATCGTCAATATTGTCACGCCTCCTTCCTTCAAACGGGAAGGAAGAGCTATTTTCATCATCCTTGTGGCTATGGCGAAAGAATGTATCTGGTGGACGCGTCTGAAAGGATTGGAGACAAACACTTTCCTCTCTGGTCAATCTCTCATCAACTTCTTCAAGTACCACTTGAAAAGGAAAGTGAGAGTAGAGAGGCAAGTTTTGTCTAGCGAATGTTTTAAAAAAGATGGGTGAATGTAGCAAGAATGGCACGTATAAATGACGAAGCCACCTTGAGCATAGTCTATGAACCCAGAAATCGAAAACAGAGAGTTGCTTATTTGCAAAAAAAAAAAAAAAAAAGAAATATAAAATGTGACTTCATTGACCGAGGTTACCGTGGTCTTTTCCGCAGGCTTTTCTTTCCACGGGTAAACCTCACCTGTCCTCCCCTTTACACTTCATATTGACATTTCTGTGATAACGATCCCTATTGATCATTTTTTTCCTCTCCCCCCCCCCTTTTTTTTTTTAACCCCCCCCCCTTATATATATATATATATATATATACATGGTATTTTATCAAGTGCTATATCGTTTCTGTCGTCCACTGTCCTTATTACAAATACTCTTAAGGATTATGTTGTGTCCGGGGAGAGTCATACTGCCTTAATATCTAACGCACTTACCGGTTCAATTTCCACACATTTATTACTTATATTTTTTCTTTTTCAAAATTTTCGTTGCTTTTGCAACCTTGTCAATGGATTAATTTCATCAGAAATCATCATTAGCAACTAATTTAAGTGTTTCTGGCAATGAGCTATTCCAGGTTGTATACGCTATCTTTATGATATAAGGGTCTTGAAAATATTCTATTAACTTTTTATTCATTTGAGTGATTTGCGACTGTCTCTATAAAAGTATGCTGGGTCGATTATTCAGTCTCCAGTCTTATCTGTAAATATTTATGTTATTTCACTAACAAAATACGAATGCCATACGATATTATACTCTTTATAAATCTTACACTGAGACTATCCATGGAAGGAACCTAAATAGAAAGTATCACTACTTTGCAACTATATAGACGAGAATTTACATTCTATAAAACCTTATTTAAGAAATGGAATATTCTTAGAAAATTAATGAATTTCAAACACTGGTATACTTTTATCCGAATCGAAAAGAAATCCTACATGAGTATTCAAACTATTACATGCAGATTCACTCAAATATCAAAGCCTAATAAACTCGCCCTGGGATTTTCTACTCTCGGTGAAAATATAAACTAAATTATTAATCTGTTTTAAGTGGACCTTTTGAGAGAACTATTTGGAGAGAAGTTTTTTCCGTTGATTTGTTCTGGATTTTTACAAACTATTCTATTAGGTTGCATTTCCTTAGAATCCTGATGAAATTTAAGTTCAGACTCAAGACACTGCGTGCTTTATTGATATACTTCTCCAGATATCTTTCTCAATATCGCATTTCAAAGGGAAATTTTAGTTCTTTTCTTGCAGTTTGAAGATACTTTAATTATTTTTCTAGGAAAATATATAGTTCTTGTATGAAATTTGATTATAATTGTTTGGCACATGACCCACTGGATTAGGTACGTACCAGTGAACACATATTCACGTCTACATATGGGTCAAGTGAGTTTGATAGATCTAAATTCTCATCATATTATACCCCAAAATGGAATTAAACAGAACTAAAGGCTAACGAAACACTTGTTAATTTTATTGTTGACACATCTACATTTTAACAAGTAAATATATTTTGATAAAATTGACACATTAAAAAAAAATTCATATACTAAATAACTCCCGAGATGGCGAATGTACATTGCACTAGTAACTATATACTATCTTACAAACTTATAGGAAAACAGAAAAGGATTTTTAACAATTCGTAAGAATAATTAGAATACTTGTCAACGTATTGCATTCATCTATATTACTCTTTAAAATAGTCGATTAGCTTTAAAAACATGTTTTTGTGAGATCATATCAATAACGAGAAAGTCTCTAGCTTCTTTGTCGACCTGCAAGTAATAGGAGTAAAATCTCCCACAATCATAAAAAAGGACGAACATATTGAATAATTATGGAACAATATCAGTTTTTATGTTTGTGTATTCATTTAATGAAGATTTTTTAAAGAAGTCACCGTTATGTATTGTATGGTGATATGTTGTATCTCCGCATCATTCAACCTCATAAAGATCTGTGTATCATCAGTTACCTCAGTTTATCTCCTTTCCTTACCAAAAATATTCAATCTTTATGTTCCTACATGGCTATATCCTAATCTATAGAAATACACGATGGTGAGTCCTATTCCCCTGAACTAAGGGGATCATTTCAAATATTTTTCAGATGATAAAATAAAAATGTGTAAAATAACATTTCTTTATATAGAGATCTTTTTCTCTTCTCAGTGACTTCTGCTACAGTTTATGTAAAACCAGATTTATTGTACATTTGCTCCTGTGACTTACATATTGCAGGTTTCTTGCCCTAAAGAACTTTGACTAAACAAAGTTGATCTTCTTGATACCAGCAAAACTTTTTATTCTATCGGACATGAGAACATCCTGAGATTGCTGCCAAAAGTCTCATCCATTCCTTCATCTTTTATCTCATAAGTCAGTTCGCATCATCGCTTGACCTTGTCTGGTGTATCACGTCTCTTTTGTACATTAATCATATGTATATGTACACATACATGGTTACACCTAACCGCATACATTTTTATGCAGGTTATGTCTAGTATATACCCCTTTCATTTTTCAGTATAAGTGTCTGCTACACGCTACATAGAAATTTAGCATTAGATATGAACGGCTTCTGGAAACAGACCTCAAAAATATATTTTAATTGCGGTCTTACAAACTAATCTCTGTCAGCAATCCCAGTTCGCAATTGCTACACATTTCAAGAAATCAGTATTTCACTTCATCCTTCCTACGCCTGAACAACACCCATAGTTGTGACCGTACAATGTAACATTTTCGAATCTACATCCCAAAGATTAATCGTTTTTTTTTTGTTTTTTGGGGGGGGGTTTGTTTTTTGTTGCCAGAACACACTTTAGTCGTTGACCATCTACAATGCTCAAATGAGCCTTGCACTGTTTGGGGAAGCACAGATTCTATACAGAGTCGTTCTACGCTGCATCCAAATAACGGCATTCAGTAAAGCCAATGATTTATAGATGCTCTATTTCTTCCGGATTTGTTTTCCACTGCCGCTACAGTGGTCTCTGCTTCTCTGAATTAGTAATTTGTATAAAACCTACATCCTGTTTAGTTTGTTTCATGTATACTATCCGTTTCTCCTTTACTCATCTCTCTACTATGTCTCACCCTCCTGCATTTCTCCAATTATTTCTCTCCAAAGCTTCTTCCACGAAATTCTATTGCTACCCAAGTTTTCTTACATGTACCAACCTACAGAAAACGAGATTTTGCATTACTAGATTACAGTTTTGTACGTCTGTTTCGAATACCGACAGTAATTATTGTGCTCGCACTGTAAACTCTGACTCACCATGTACGTGGTTTTTGACATGTATTGGTCCTCTTTTCCCTATTAAACGAAGCAAGTTCACTGAAAATTTACGTAACCTATTTTCTGTCGATATGAAACCTATCATACGTGCCATCTCACACGCGTCATTCTTTTGGCTCAAAATCAACACTGTGCCTGTATATACTGCAGCTACTTGTATATAAATAGTTAATCTAAGGTAAAGATAGCCAGTATCGAAAATACACATACATATTCACTGACAAAACGTTAACGTCACAGTCACCCACACTTATGAACGTAGTGTTTTGCATAAAATAATTCATTTGACAGTCTAATAAATTATTTAGACTCTACTCATGAATTAACTACTATATTTTTGCTTTCTTTTTTTCAATTTTATGTAAAACGTTAACTTCAAATGTGCATGTGGGGTGTTGTGAGTGTGTATATGTGTGTGTACATATATATATATATAATATATATATATATATATATATATATATATGTATGTATGCATGTATGTATGTATGTATGTATATATGTATGTATGTATATATAATTACATTCTTTCATTTGTTCCAGTCATTTGACTGCGACCATAACGTAGCAAATCAACCCAGGGACTTACTCTTTCAAAGTCTAGTATTTATTCTATTGGTCTTTTTTCCCGAACCGTTAATTTACAGGGACGTAAACACACCAACATCGGTTGTCAAGCGATGGTGGTGGGACAAACACAAAGGCGGCGAGCTGGCAGAAACGTTAGCAGGCCGGGCGAAATGCGTAGCCATGTTTCGTCTGTCGTTACGTTGTGAGTTCAAATTCCGCCGAGGTCGACTTTGCCTTTCATCCTTTCGGGGTCGATAAATAAAATACCAGTTACGCACTGGGGTCGATGTAATCGACTTAATCCGTTTGTCTGTCCTTGTTTGTCCCCTCTATGTTTAACCCCTTGTGGGCAATAAAGAAATATATATATATATGTGTGTGTGTGTGTGTGTGATTGTATGCGTGTATGTATATATATATATATTATATATATATATAATATATATAATTTAGAGGACTGACCACTAAAAGTGGACAGCCTGTATGCTAGATATAGACGTCAAAATTGCCATTTTCCACGAAGAATGTGTTCTCAACTTATCTTGTGGTCAGTCCTCAAAAGTTTGCATATAAAAAAAAAGTTTTAATCTTCGGATTTTTTAAAAAATATGCTAGGCTACTGGTTTTAATTGATTAATATCAATTTCTACCCTTTTTTGATATATATATATATATATATATATATATATATATATTATATATATATATATATATATATATATATATATATACATACATACATACATACATACACATACATATATATACATGTGCGTCTGCTCACATTTTTGCTAATCCTTGTATGAGCGTGTGTACTTGTGTTATGCAGCTTGCCCGAAGGCGTTCATACATCCATATCTGTTAACGGTTATTTTCAATACTTTTCTCGATGTATTACGTGTTTGTTTCTCTTTTTGTCATTTGCAATTATATTTATGATCTTCTTTATATATGAAGATTTTTCCTCCGTCTGGTTGTTTTTCTCTCTACAAAACGGAAAGTTACATTGTGAAACAGTCATTTTAACGAGTTCTTTTTATTTATTTATCACCCGAAGTGAAAACACCTGTCCGTGTTCAGATTGACCTTGCACAGAGGCCATCCGGATTCCCGTTTGCGCCGTGAACAGGGATTAATCTTCTCTCTTCGCTCCTTTGTGCCACATGGGCTCAACTCTTCTCCCCTCTTCATCTAACCTCCTCTCCTTGCCTCTCTCCCCTCCCTCCTACTTCCTCCCACCTACCTCTCCTCTCTTGCTCCGACTCCTACTTCTCTTCACCCCTACTCTCTTTCTCCCTTCTCTCTTACTTTCTTTCTCTCTTCTCTCATACCCACCTTCCCCTTCCCCCTTCATCGTCAACCCTCCCCCATAAGCCCACCCCACTGCAACACATTCCTACCCTACCTTCCCTATCTTTCCCATCCCATCCCTTACACCCTCTTCCACATACCCCACATCTACCCCTACCCTCTGCCTACCCACAAACCCCACCTCTACCCCCACCCTCTGCTTATCCACATACCCCAACTCTACCCCAACCTTCAGCCTAACCCACACCCCACCTCTGCTTTCCTAACTCTCGCCTCCCCCACCTCCCAACAACATCACACCACACTACACTACACCATACCACACATCCCATCATAACACACCACCCACACACCAGCACTGACCAATTCCCATCCCCACATTTTCACACCTACACATACACACGCACACGTCAAGATCATCAGCCCTCTTTCACACGCACATACGTACTCTTACACACACGCGCACCTTCGTTTGGGGATTACTACTACTTTGGTATTTTCCCTACTTCTTAGCTCTCCTGTGTGACCCTTCTGTCCGGCATTCGCCATGATAGATCGGTAGCCACTACACACATTTTTTCTCTCTTTGTTTCTTTCTGTGTTTCTTTCTGTGGAAGAGCGTAGACTCGAAACGTTAAAGACTTTTTCAATTCCCGAGCGTTATACTAATACATCTATTTGTTGTCTACACCACCGGTCTTCGTCTTTCGTTTTTTTTTCGTGAATTCTCCCTTCATATATATATATATATATATATAATATATATATATATATAATATATATATATATATATATATATATATAACCGGCCTAACTAAATCTGCATTAGAAAAAACTAGAAAACACAAATTCTTCGCCAACTTTAACCTATCTATCTCTTACAGGACAGCATATCATAAACCCAGTCAATATCTTAAATACATGAAAACAGATTCTAGCCACCATAAATCTACTTTCGAGACCATAATCAAAGGCATAGCCATCAGAATATCCTATCTATCCGCCAATGAAGAAATATTCAATAACTACGCCTACTACTATAATCAAGCTGTAGCTGCTAGTGGTTTCTCCCAGAAAATTAGATTTATACCCAACTCTAGACTTTACGGAACACCTCTCGAAACTTAGCTCCGAACAAACGCGCACAAATATTAGAAATCCAATCTACTACAAGTCAATCTCACCCACTTAATACCCGCACGCACAACACTCGATCTACGAACACTAATATTAATATTAGACTTTCCAACTCTCCTCTAACATTCTCTAGGAATTACACCTCCCCTAACTTGCCTAAGAAAAGCAGCGGAGATTTATTCTCTGGTATACACCTCCATTCGCTAGTAGAATCCAATTACCCACGTAACCATACGTACCATTCTATCTTTAACAAATCCACTTTGAAATTATCCTATTCATCGACACCAAATATAGAATCTATAATCACCCCATCTAATAAACGTAAACTTAGCTCCTACTATCTAAATACACACAACCCTGTCATACACCTACACAAAGAAAACACTAACACCGATCATAATAACATATCTAACACCTATGGCCCGACCACTTTAAGCAACTTAAACATACATAATATAATCCCCACCTCTGAGGAAAAACCGACGCAAACACTAATAGGCACACTGATACTAACAATACTAATTATTTTATAACCACTTCAACTAATAACACATATATATCAACTACTAATAGGAACAGCAATAATATTAATAGTAACACCAACGGCAATACTCCCATTACTGAAAACTGTACTATCATTAACACTCCTACCACAAACGCAATTATTAATAGCCGCAATAATAACATCACTAAAACCACCACTAATACTAACACTATTACTAACGATATTACTACTGCTGCTACTATTACTAGTACTAGTAATACTAACAATACTACTACTACTACTACTAATGATAATGACGATAATAATAATAATAATAATAATAATAATAATAATAATAATAATAATAATAATAATAATGATAATAGTAATGTATTGGTATAAAAGATGGGCTACAGCATGTCTTGGTATAAAAGATGGGCTACAGCAAATATTCTGCTCAATACCACAGATTTGCTTGTCAGTTGTTTGACCTTAACCAGTTGAGCATGTCCCTTAGTGGCTGACGATATGTGCATCTCTGATCACGAGCAGAAGTAGTGGGGGAGCATCATAGCCATGTGTTGAGAAGGATTCTTTGGGGTTTGAATAATTCACCTCTGGAAACATGGGTGTTTCGTTCAACGTCCTTAAACAACCCTTATTCAGGGACCTTTTGAGCGGGATGGGTTACTCGATCTGAGGAAAATTCTAACTGGGCTCCACCTGCAAGGTCATGTGCTGTTTATCTTGATATGAGATCACCATGTCGCGCACATATGGTTGTGATGCATGTGCCTGGTGTACCCTTATCAGACGGGTAGTCATGATGGGTATACTGGGCTTCGTATATTTTACCCCAGTGTCACTTTGATGGCATGCTCTGCTCGCTCACTCAATAATAATAATAATAATAATAATAGTCGCAGGAGTGGCTGTGTGGTAAGTAGCTTGCTAACCAACCACATGGTTCTGGGTTCAGTCCCTCTACGTGGCATCTTGGGCAAGAGTCTTCTGCTATAGCCCCGGGCCGACCAATGCCTCGTGAGTGGATTTGGTAGACGGAAACTGAAAGAAGCCTGTCGTATATATGTATATATATATATGTGTGTGTGTTTGTGTGTCTGTGTTTGACAACCGATGCTGGTGTGTTTACGTCCCCGTCATCTAGCGGTTCGGCAAAAGAGACCGATAGAATAAGTACTGGGCTTACAAAGAATAAGTCCCGGGGTCGATTTGCTCGACTAAAGGCGGTGCTCCAGCATGGCCGCAGTCAAATGACTGAAACAAGTAAAAGAGTAAAAGAGTAAACAGTATAATGGTAACGCTGGCGTTGATATCGATATTAGAAACGACAGCAATAATAACAGCAAGATCCCGATCGATTCACCTAATATCACCCTAGCCACTACAAGCACTACCTCTTCTCTCTCTCCAATTAACTACCATAGAACCGATAAATGCAACTGCAGATCCAGGACAGATTACCCGCTGCAAGCCCAATGCAGAAAATTCAACGCCGTATACTGATGCACCGTTCACAACATGGTAAATAACTCCTGTAACTACTACATTGGTTCTGGCACCAATTTTAAACAAAGGTCTTATGCACATTCAAACTCGTTTGAATATAATGAGAATAGTAATTCCACATCATTAGCCAGCCACATACACCATCTAATTAAGAGAAAATACAGTATAAATTTTCATGGGGTATAATAGACTCGGGTACCCCATATCAGGGCCAACACTCCAGTTGTGAACTTTGTTTAAAAGAAGCTCTTAAAATTCTAACCCACAACTCGCCACAATTGCTTAATAAATACGAGGTCTTCACTATGTGTAAATACAAATTCTTCTGCACTTTTATATTCTGAGAAATATATATATATATTAGTGCTACTGATGACATGTAATTCAGTACAACCTGCCATGCAGTCTGGCCGAAGGCGACTAAACCTGCAACACTACCATACCTGCTTGGTAAGGAGTGTGGTTTTACACTGGATGCCTGCAGGAAAAAATCAAAACCTGTCAAAGGATGGATGAACTAAGTAGAGTCAACGTCCATCCAAAAGCTGGAAGTGACGTTTAGCCATCACACTAGGAGGAAGTTCCGAAATAACACCCGCTTGACTGAAAAGCATGAGATCTTGCTATGGCTTGTTTCTGGACTATTTGGCTTTGTAGGTGAGAGTCTGCGATGCTGTGCAACATGCTATTTCACTACCCTATTGCTCACAGTCATTGTCTCTAATAACTAGGGTAAGATAACTTTTCAGTGATACCATTCTTGGCTACGAGTCGACAGCCACTACACACACACATGGTGTGGCTGTGTGGTAAGAAGCTTGCTTCTCAACCACATGATTCTGGGTTCAGTCCCACTTAGTGGTACTTTGGGCAAGTATCTTCTACTATAGCCTCGGGTCGACCAAAGCCTTGTGAGTGGATTTGGTAGACGGAGTGTGAAAGAAGTCCGTGTGTGTGTGTGTATGTGTGTATATATATATAAAATATATATATTTTTTCCTCTGTCTTCCCTTCTTGGGATCTTTCCTTCTCCTTGTTTCCGACGAAGAGCTCCGCTCGAAACGTTAAACCCTCCTTCCCTTCTTTCCTGAGCGTCAATAATACTTTAATTGTTCCACGTCCTGCGTTGCTGTGTTTTTTAAATTTTTTCTGTGTTTTCTTGTTTGGATTAACTTTATATATATATATATATATATATATATATATATATATTACATTATATAAAAGGGCTTAGTAAAATAAATTACTTTGCCGCATACTGAACTCGTTAGAAATAGCAGCTAAAAAAAACTATTTCTAACACTTAAAGAAAACCTCTCTCATATAGTGCTTGCTCAATTCAACCCAAGAAAGTATGAGGGTAGAGACATTAAAAAATCAAATGCAAAGGTTATTTGAGTACGTACGTTTCAAGATTAGCCAAGTTCGACCCTTCTCTCATCAGCTCAGAATGCCCTTGTTTGAGTTTGAAAACACTGAAAATGGGAGCATACCCTTTCGGCTTGTTATCGCTTCTGAAGATCTGTTCCCAACTAACAGTGCTAGCTAACTCAAATATGCAAGAGAAAAATTTCTGTTCTCCCCTTTCCACCAGCGTGGGTTAAAATCAGCAAACACTATCCTTTTTTTCGATAAAATCCAAGACAATTAAGTAGAGAGAGATGAATTATAATTTCAACAATTGCGGCAAAGTAATTTATTTTACTAAGCCCTTTTATATAATGTAATAATTTGAATTTGCCTTAAATGGTCCCTTTGCATACTGAATACTTGGTGAAATTGATTAATTAATTAATTAATTTTACCCTCAATTGTTGAAATATATATATATATATATATATATATACATACATACATACATACATACATACATACATACATACATACATACATACATATATATGTGGTTGGAATTTACAGAAAACAAAACAAAGGACGAAGACGGGTGTGTAAACAACAAACAGATGTATTAGTTTAACGCTCTTCAACAGAAAGGAACACAGAAATAAGTAGAGGGAGAAAATAAAAAAGGTTTAGTGTATTGTTTTTAAACACATTACACTTGTTTGAAGCGATGGCACATTTTTTCTATTTTCCATAGATTTTAATAATGCTTGGTACTTTAGATAAAAGTTTAAGATTTTCGTTTTAACTGACTCAATCGTAACACAAGGGATGGACGCCTTTTGCCAAAGAAGAATTATCTTTTTTGCTACTATCTTGACAATTTGCTTAATTGAAGGAACATTCTTATCTATATTGTTTTCTTTTTCTCGTTCAAATAAAACACATTTTAGTACGTCCTTGTAAGTTGGCAAAACTCACTCACTAAGATCATATGGAGTACCAAACATTGGGCATTCAGTATCATGGCACATTATTGGCTTATGAGTCATCACTAAAAGTAAACAACAGTAAATTTAACACGATCATTAATTTTAATACGTCGTGCGTGTGTAAAGTTTTCTGCTTTGTACCTTGCCTTTAAGGCAAGGTACAAAGAAAATTTCACACACGTACGACGTACCTCCACACGCAACTACCGTTACAGCAGTACTGGAGAGAAGTTCACACTCCCGTTCTCTTTATAGTCAATGCGGAACCTCAAGCTATTAATAAATTATATTGAAACTTATAATGTAACCTTTCTTAAGGATACTATATTTACTGTTTTGCATTCTGTTATGTAGAAATATATATTCGTTACAACTTATAATCCATAAAATTTTTGGATTCTACCAAAAGTAGCGATTTTTAAAATTTTCAATTGCGTTGCAGAGCCTGAAAAATTACTGAACCGCAAAGTTCTTTATACACCTTTCTTTTAACCCTAATTCGCAACAAAATATCAATTCTTGGCTACCAATTTCGAAAGCTGCCTTTTTTAGGCCATCCTACTGGAGATATTACATTTCTTTGACATTGGATATTGTATATTGCCATTTTAAGTTGCATGTGTTGCGCAAACAGCACATCTGAAAAATTCCAAGTATTTCTTTTTTGAATATCTGTAGTAGGGAGTCCATGCTTTTTCCCAGACAAAAGTGTGTTTAAAATACAAAATTTGTATACACTTATTTTAGTTTTCAGACTGACATCGTGTTCATCCCACAAACGATGGGCAAGTCTTCCCAAAGCAAGTGTAGCTTTAGCTATTCTGTCATTGATTTCGTCAACAAGAGTACCTTTAAAGTTAATTGTATTTCCAATATATTTAAATGACCTGACCCATCTGAGTGGCTAGTCTATCATTATGTTTGAATCTTGAGTATGTCCTGCATTGGTTGGAATAAAACATCAGTCTTCCTGATGCTGAGAGTCAGTTCCAAATGTATGAGCTGCTGCAGCAAACCTGTCGATAGTTTCCTGAATTCCCTCAGATGTGTAACAAATCAAAGTGCAATCAGCAGCAAACAGAAGCTCACGTAGAATATCTTCCTTGTTTTTGTTGTTGTTGTTTTTTTGTTTTTTTTTTTGTAAAATGTGTCATGATGCATCAAAACAATTTCAGTTGAAGAAAAAGAGCAAGAGAAGAATTTTATCTTGAAACTAACCGACACACTTACCTAATCCTAGGCAAAATCAAAATCATCAATGTCCCCACTGCGACTTCATAGCAAAATCCATGCCTGCACTCAAAATTAAATTCACGCATCTACCACAGATAGATGCAGCTTCTTAATTTTTTCCTTGTCTTTTTTTCTTTGAAAAGTTGTTTTTCTCTTCCCTCTTCTTTTTTTTTTAATACTCTCTTTAACTTTAAATCCTCTCCTTCAAACACCTATACGTCGAAATAGACGGGAGCGGCATTATATAATATATATATATATAAGCGATTTAGGGAAAAGCCGTCCAGCTCAAACTGTAGAAGATTCTGGTAACCGTGAACTTACTGTAAATGTACGAAAACTGGACACTGGCAGATGACACGGACGAAACATTCTGTTTACTTGTAAACGAATGCTTTATTTATAGCTTAAGTTGGGGTGGAGGTTAAATATCTACAGATTTCCTGATATTTGCACGATGGAATATATATTTTGTAAGGATCTCGAGTCATACTAGATAAAAATTTGTTGTTTCACTTCCCAGGCTAGAAACCAGAGAGGTGAAAATTAAGAGAATAAAAAGCAAAAGGTTAACAATTAAGAACAAATAAATTTATACATACAGGCGCTGCTCTATGGCAAGAAGCTTACTTTCTAAACACATGGTTCTGAGTTCAGCCTCACTGAGCAATTGTCTTCTGCTATAGCCTCGGGCCGACCAAAGCCTTGTGAGCGGATTTGGTAGATGGTAAGTGATAGTCCATCGTATGTGTGTGTGTATGTTTGTGTCTGTGTCACTCACCGCTAGACAACCAGTGTTGGTGTGTTTACGACCCCGTAACTTAGTGGTTTGGCAAAAGTGAGCGATAGAGTAAGTGCCAAAGTTTTTTAAAAAAGCACTGGGGTCAATTCATTCGATTAAAAATTCTTTGAGGCGGTGTCCCAGCATAACCGCAGTCTAATGGCTGAAACAAGTAAAAGATACACGATTAATGAAAAAGAAATTGAAGTTGGAATGAGCGAAATAGTATAAAAAATATGTGGGCAGGAAAGTCACTGTCTTCAACCAAAAGTCTAGGATTATAAAAAAAAAGTGTTAAACATCGATATGGAAATAATTTTAATGCAATAGACATGTGGGCACCACTCAAGATGTTCGACCACTCGTTCTCTGCAAGAAAAATGGTATTGCACATTAATCATTATAAGGGAAAATGTTTACAAATCATATTCTTCCATTTATAAAAACCTCCTACTTATTCTAGGCTAATGATAATCCGACATGATAATGCATTTATTATTATCTACACAACATTGAAAATGGTTATTCAAAATCATACACATTTGTTTGGCTTTGGCTTGAACGATCTCCAGTAATAAACTGCATTGAAAATTTATAACATACCATGGTGTTTAATCAGAATTACTGATATTTTAGAAGCAAGGAGTCGTTATGAGACGCCTCAATATGAAAGATCATCTCTAAGGCGGCGAGATGGTAGAATCGTTAGCACGGCGGGCAAAATGCTTAGCGGTGTTTCGTCCGTCTTTACGTCTTGAGTTCACATTCTGCCGAGGTCGACTTTACCTTTCATCTTTTCAGGGTCGATAAAATAAGTACCACTTGAGCAATGCGGCCGATGTAATCGACCAACGCTCTACCCCGAAATTGTTGTCCTTATGCCAAAAATTAAAACCAATATTTCTTTCTAGCTCAAGATGGCGAGCTGGCAGAATCATCAGCACTGCGGACAAAATACTTAAGCGGTATTTCGTCCGTCTTTACATTCTCAGTTCAAATTCCGCCGAGGTTGACTTTGCCTTTCATCCTATTGGGTTTGGTAAAATAAGTACCATTTAGGCACTAGGGACGATGTAATCGACTTACCCCTCTTCCAAAATTGCTAGCCCTGTGTCAAAATTTGAAATCAATATAAAAGATCCTCTCTACATAATTCCTTTTCAGCACTGAGTTTTTAAAAGGTGGGGAAGGACATAATAAACATATTTTTGTTTTTATTGAATCACAAGAAATTTAATGAGTTAACAATTCAATTGTTCCCACCCACACGTATATTCAAACGTATATTGCTTCTGCTTATTGTTTATATATCAAGTTACAATGTTTTTGCAGAAATAATTGTCATTAGAGAAAGATTATAGTGATATCCCCGAGCTATAGAGAGGCGTGTTCATGTCTGTTGGCTGAGGTTATATTTCATGTCAGACAAAACAACGCGCCGTAAACGAAACAAAGAGAAATGTAAAAAGAAAAAAAGTATCAACCTGCAAGAAATTAAAAGATTTTGAGTAGTGTGCGTGTGTGTATGTGTGTGTGCGTGCGTGTGTTTGTGTGAATATGTATGTATATATACGTGTTTATATATATATATAAATCAGTATCTTTTAATTATGTTAGCATACATGTATATGTATAAACGGGAGTGTATACATACATACACACACGCATACATACACATATATACCTATATATGGATATATATATGTATATATATATGTATATATATATATATGTGTGTGTGTATGTATATATATATATATGTATATATATGTGTATATATATATATATATATATGTATATATATATATATTATATATATATATATATAATATATATATATATATATATATATATATATACATACATACATACATATATATGCACACACATACACATACACGCACACACATACACATACACGCACACACACACACGTCAGCACATAAATATAAAGCAAGAGGGAAAAAATAATACTCGAATACCAAAGGTAGAGTAATATACATTTTATTAAAGCCCAAAAGTATATGTATATAATTATATTGCCGAACCGCTAAGTTACGAGGAGTTAAAGAAATAAACACTGGCTGACAAATAGTGGGAGAACAAACACAAAGACACTCACACATAGAAATATACATAAGAAGCCTGCCGTATATCTTGTTATTAAACTTATATGGGCCACATATTCAAGTTTAATAACAAGTTATACGCTCAAGATGTAGGTGGAGCGATCGGTGTCAGTATCGCTGAAATTAGCAGAGAACTCCATAACCCTAACCATGTACTCCCGCTATGTGGGTGATATTAACATAGTAGCCAAGGCACCCCTAGGAGACAATGTTGCTAACACTGTGGAGAGTATCCAGCAAATAGCTAATTCCATCCACCTGAGTATCAAAGTAACGATAGACTACCCTAACAAACACCCCAACTATAGGCTACAAATTTTAGACACGGAACTCTGGTTAGAAACCAAGAACAATAAGGTCCAGACCCTTCACTCCCATTATGTCAAACCAATGGCCTCTAAATACCTTATCCACAAGAACACAGCCATTGTGAACAATGCCAAGTTCAATATTCTTATAGCATACATGGTGAGAGTGATGAGGAATATGCCTTGCATGTGCGACCCTATGGAATTGGAAAGATACATACATTTCATCCACCGCATGCAGTTCTTTGGCTACAACCAAAGGGACAAGATTAGGGTGTACAAAGGAGCCAGGGCTAAGTACAAAGCCATCATAGAGAGTGATGCAAAGAGTATCTGCCCGCTATACAGCACAGAAAGGACCAGAAAAAAAGATAGATACGGCCAACTCATGGTATGACGGCAAACTAGCATACCTTTTAAGAAAAACATTAGATAAGACCAATCTACAGATTAAAGTAGTAGAAAGGGTTAGTGCCCCTATAAAACCCTTGATCTGTAGAACTTATCCCTTTGATAGGTCCCCATGTACGGAAAACAATTGCATTGCATGTAGGATGAACCTACAGGTTAACTATAAGGTTAAGAATATAGTGTATAGCTTTCGATGTAATGAGGGACGATGCAAAAGCATGACAGCCACTTAAATTGGAGAGACAGCACGCAGCATAGGAGAGCGTATAGGTGAACACTGGCGAGAGCTTAAAGAAGAGACGGACTCGTCAGTGCTCTACCAACATGCTCAAGTAGAACTTAGAGGTTCAGTCAATAGCATAGAGGTCAAAGTATAATCAATGCATAGAACTTACACGACACTTAGATTACAAAGACTACACACATAGCAATAGACAGACCGAGCTTCAACAGAAAACACAAATGGAACAATAAAACTCACCACCACACAACATGACGACCAAAGACTGAACGGAGATAAAAAACGATACAAACTGAAGGGAGATACAACCAGCGTAATACATATACAATAGACATATATGCACATACCTATAATAATTTTTTTTAAATATTAGAGACAGAAAAAATGTATAAAGGGCATGAATACAAACAACATAGGAAGCGAACCTATATATACACACATACGGTAATTTCACAGACGGCCGCAACACAACTAACAACAATAGCAACAACAACTACTACCACGATGGCAACAGCGTAGGCGAACACACAAAGTGAGTTATAAGAACGGTACAAAAAGTCGGGTTCAAAAACAGCAGCGGCAACGGGGTAGGGGACGGGCCTGAGGGGAGGGTCATAGTGCTACTAAGTAGAATGATACACACATGATACACAATGATACATACATATAGACACACACATGTACACACACACACATATGCACACATGTACACACACACAGACGCATACGCATATAAGGATACACATCATAGAAGAACAGAATGGAATAAGCAGAGCAAGAGAACACACGAAGACGGAAAGAGTCGCTGAGGAAGTCATAGATATGTGGCGAAAAATTTCTGGACAATGGACATGAGTTATAATAAGAACAGTAATAAATGAGTGAAGAACGAGCATATAGTGCGTGTGAGTTCACAATGAGCGGGGTAAACGTATTGCAATGTGTGTTCAAAACAGTGGTAGTCATATAGAGTCTGTTAAATAACTTCTTATAAACTGTTTCTTATAAAAAAAAATAAATTGTTCCTATGTATGGCAACTTCTGAATCACCCTCTAGAAGTTACGATATTTTGCCAACCTAATGTGACAGTATCGTGTGTCGTACTGCCAGCTAGAGACGATGCCTCCTGGGGCTAAACAACGGTAGCATTCGCCCTAAAATGGGACTGCCACATTAGGTTGGTAAAAAATCGTTACTTTAAAGTGTTATTACTGAATATCTCTCATTGAGAGATTTAGGAACAACAATGTTTCTATTTTAACAAGCTGTTTGTGTATATTTGTTCATTTGATTTATTTTAAATAAATATTATATATTTGAACATAAGAAAATGAAATGAAATTTTCCATATCAATAGAGTTATTTCTGTTGATAAGTATGGTTTACTTTAGTTTCTTATCTTCGTATTTCAAAGCCTTGAAAACAGTTGGAATCAAATTGTGAAGGCTATTGCATTCCTCGCGTCTCTACACTTTAATCAGTTGAAAATATTTTCTAACCTCTGAACTCTTTTGAAAGATCTTACGTAAATCGTATTGATATACATTTTGGGGGTTCGTCTTTATTATTGCCTTTACAAATTAATTAATGCTGTACGTTTCTTATCTTTTTATTCGACGCAAAAAAAAAGTCTAGTTTAATGACATCACTGTAGATATTTTCACGAATTCATAACTACAGAATTTACCTGCTGTTAATAAACAAACTCATAAAAACCAATACGATTGTATTGGTTGCATTCGATTTTATCCAACACCTACATCTAGACATACACACTCCCATACTCCTTCACACACATACATGTCTTTATACACGCACATAAACACACATACACATGCGCGCGCGTGTAGGTGTGTGTTATTAAAAGCAATAAGTCCAACAAGAGAAGATTATATACTCATAGATAGATAGATAGATAGATAGATAGATAGATAGATAGATAGATAGATAGACAGACAGAGAGACAGACAGGCAGGCAGGCAGGTAGGCAGGCAGGCAGGCAGACAAACAGGCAAGCAGGTAGATAGGTAGATAGGTAGGCAGGTAGGTAGGCAGGCAGGTAGGTAGGCAGGCAGGAAGGTAGGTAGGTAGGTAGGTAGGTAGGTAGGCAGGTAGGTAGGTAGGTAGGTAGGTAGGTAGGTAGGTAGGTAGGTAGGTAGGTAGGTAGGTAGGTATGTAGGTAGGTAGGTAAGTATGTAGATAGATAGATAGATAGATAGATAGATAGATAGATAGATAGATAGATAGATAAGAACAGAAAAATAGGTGTCGTAACTGTAGCGACGATTAACGAAAGTCGTATTAGTACTGCTATACAAAAGAAGGTATTTATATTGCAAATGTCTATAATAATGATGATAATGATGGTGATGATAATAATGATAATAATGCTGGTTGTGGTATAGTATTGACAGTAATTGTAGTGATATTAACAATAGTGAGATTGTAGTGTTGAACTAATGATCGGAAATCCTACTGTCCAAAGATAACCTATTCGACAGAACCACTGAAAAGCCTCCTTCTTGTATTCATAAAACCTATAGGACTTACGAACACTTCAATCTATCTCAGTTCGCCAAACGGTGTCAACCTGCAATTGTAACTTTATCTTCAATAATTTCACCCATGTTCAGCCTTCATGTTTGTTTTGTTCGTCTTATAATATAGACTATTTAGTTGTATTTAATAACTTGTGAAGCTAAATCAACATGTTAATTCATATACCAACATACGAGGTGGTATTAAAAGATTCCCCAGACTAGTTATGTTCAATAAAAAATAACTTATTTACGTAAGTTTTAGCATCATCTCCTTCGAAATAGTCACCTTGCGCGGCAATACACCGATCCCAGCGTTCCTGCCACTTTTCGAATCCGGCCTGGAAGTCATTTCCGTAAGCGAGTCGAGGACCTTCTGCGATTCGCTCTGGATCTCGACAATGGTGTTAAAAAGGCGACCTTTGAGCTGCATTTTCATCTTGGGGAAGAGATGGAAGTCCGCAGGTGCTACACTGGCGAATAGGACGGATGCGGAAGCAATACCATATTGTTTTTGGCAAGAAACTCACAAGTGAGGGGAACTCGATGTAGATCCCATCTCTTCGCGCACCACAGATCCGGTCGCTTTCATCAAATGTCCTCCCTCAAACGCATCAAAAAGTCGCAGTAGAAGTCTCGGTTGATGGTCTGGCCCTGGAAGACGAATTTTCAATGCACAATACTACATTTCCAGGGGTGACACTCGTGGCAGCTCCTCCAGATCGCTTATCGCCTTCAAGAGACGTTCTGCTTTTGAAGCAGCCGTGCCACTCGAAACATTGTATGCAACCCAGTAAAAATATGCAAAACTTTTCTCATATCTAAAATACGACTTTGTTTTTGTTATCTACATATCAACGATGGGGTTTTGATTTTTGTCAGAAACCAGCTCCTTCCTCAGAGGAAGAATTCAAATAATTAAAAACGAAAGAGAACATACACATGCATGCATGCATGCATGCATCCATCCATTCATCCATCCATCCATCCATACATACATACATATATACATACATACATACATACATACATACATACATACATACATACATCCTTCATGTATATATATGTGGATGGATGGATGGATGGATGGATGGATGGATGGATGGATGGATGGATGGATGGATTTATGTGTGCTTCATCCCTTAATCAGAAGGAAGGACAGTATCTGTTACATCTTGTTAGGGTTTCCGAGACAGGTGGAGGGAGAGAAGGAGTACTGTGTCCTCGCACTGGCAACCAGGCCCGTATGTTTACCACAGACTGATGCCTCTGCTAAAGGTATCAAAGGGCCACGTAGTGATATTAAGTCGGATGACGAAATAAGTCATCTTGTCGGGATTTAAACTCAGAAAGCCGAAATAAACACCCTATAGTATTTGTTGAGATCAGGCGCTCAAAGTTGTTCGCTATCCACTGCTCTAGACTAGCACTCTATTTTAACGACATACTGACGAAGTTAAACCCAGAGGGATTCGAAACCAGAACACAAGCAGTCAGAATAAATATCATCTTTCGTCGCTACTGTAACGACTCTAACAATTCATTACCTTTGTGTGTGATATGTTGTTTTGTGTGTGTATGTATGTTTGTATGCGTGTGTGCATGTGTTATTGCGCTATTGTTGATGCTAAGAGGAAATCCAGAAGTACCTCACATATGTAATAAAGTGAGTTGTAAAACTGTTTTCATCTGAAGTAGTTCAAGCAATCAGTTGATAAAACATCTAAGGTCCTTAATATCAATAAACAACGAGGAGAATAACTTTCATAAGATCAATTAGGTGAAAACTTATAGTCAATACTATAGAGTGGATCTGGTCTTTAAAACCAACTGAGAAAAGTGACGGGCATGTTTTTGGTTTTATTATAACTTTTCCACTAAGTATATTCTGCTCCGTTGGCAAAACTAGCAGTGACCAATAGATATATAGTAATAGATGGAATGTAATAATGGTGATTATGAATATCAAGAATATAGCTGGAAGAAAGTACCCCAGGTAAACATCTACAACATCGATTTTCCGGAAAATTTGATTCCAAATCCACTTCGGTTTATTGATTTTTTTCCCCAAAACAAGGGTGATCACCTTGATTAACACTCACTAATTATCAAATTTACGTAAATAATTAAATCAAATTCAGGTACTTGTACATTAGTGTAAATTAGTGCGGATTATGAGAGATTCCGGGCCTTTACTGTCCAGAAAGATAGTGTTGCATGTGTAAGGGAAGTTGAAAAACTCTAATCAAATGAAACTACCCAAGCAATAAATGATGAAAATCTTCTGGTCGGTGGTGTTTAAAATCTAAAAACAGCAAGAGAGTTAATTTTTGGTCTATAAAGAGAATACCAATTAGAATATGTTCAGTTTTTAAATACAACTGAGGAAAGTAACGGACTTATTTTTTGGTTTTATTAGATTATTAGATCTCAATGAAACGTAAAACTGCATGGAAAAAATGAAAAGCTTTTTTCTGTCAAACGAAGGCGAAAAGTCAGATTTCTCTTCTCCCTAAAGCATACGGACTTAACCTTTCACCTGTTCAAAGCATTTTCATATGTTTGTCCTAAATGTTCATGTTTGTTTTCAAACTTTCTGCGCTGAAAAGTGAGATCAACGTTGTGCAACATTTTACCCACTCTAAACGAATTCACTCACAGTAACTTCATTCACTCTTGATTGTAAGAAGTGATCTTACTCGGTGGTCTTACTCAGTCACAAGTCGACTTCCACCACACACTCACACACTCACACACACACGCACACACTCACTCTCACACACACACACAATGTATGTATGTATGTATGTATGTATGTATGTATGTATGTATGTATGTGTGTGTATGTATGTATGTATGTATGTGTGTGTGTTTGTGTGTGTGTGTTTGTGTGTGTGTGTGTGTGTGTGTGTGTGTGTGTGTGTGTGTGTGTGTGTTTGGTTATTTGGTTTTATTTCAAGATTTCTTGCCAATAGAGAAAGAGTCGGTTTATAACCGATATGCAAGGCTCCTTCATTGGAATTTCAATAACATCAACAGGGTCTTTTTTGTATGTATGTATTCATGCATGTGTTGGCGAAAAAACTCCCGATAAATTCCCGAAGACTACTACTTCGTGTATTTGTACCGTCCGAGCTTCAGAGACACTTCCTTGTCGTTCTCGCCACCAGAAACGCCGTGAACCTCTGATGGAACCATTGAAAACGTATAAACAACGACAACTATTATTTACAAAATTCATGGAATAGAATAAGTAAAGCATTAGTCGTGTTAATTTCACTACATATCCGCTCTTGCTAGATGTGATTAAGCGGATTAAACGTAACCTATTTTTAGAGGTATTTCCTAGATTATATCTTCTTTTTGTTTCTTTTTTTTTTTTGTACCTTGTGGACATTACATCAGTTTCATTCATGATTAATGAACGAAATTAATCTAGAAATTAATCTAGATGACGTACGAAAATAGGGTCACTGATTAGAATCGTGATATCACGTCAAATCATCCCCCGGGTACTTTTATTTTTAATCTGTATAAAATATATAAATTGTATTTATATAAGGTAATTAATTAAGAATTTGTCAATTAAATACCTGCACAATTTATTTCCGTTGGTTTCTCTAATCATTAGAATTTATTTTGTCGTATCTGTGTGACCCACCTTCTGATCTCTTCAGTGTAGAATAAACAATAAATCTATCAGGTCATCCCATAAGTTCTGTCCGATTTTATCTTTTTTAAAATTGAATGAAATTTAATAGTATTTTAGAATGTCTAATGGAATTAAAAATTAATTTTATGCATTTTTATACATTTAAACAAATTACATATTATTTTACAGAATAATAGAATTAAAATTAATAAATCTCAGAGCGAGTTATAAACAGTAGCTACAACACATCGTGACGTATATTTGCCATATAAATATGGCTAACCCCTAAGGGTGGATGCTACTGTAGTTTGTAGCCCCAGGAGGAGGTGTAGCTGGAGGAGGTGTCCTTCTGGGGCTACAAACTACAGTAGCATCCACCCTTAGGGGTTAGCCATATTTATATGGCAAATATACGTCACAGAATTAAAATTTCTTTGATTAAAACCCTTTCTAATATGAAAGTATCCAAAGAGCATTTAAGGCACATAATGATTTATGAGTACAAAAACGGAAACTCTGCAGCCGGAGCGATTCGGCAAAGAATGCTTGAATGAAAGAACTTGCAGAAGATGGTTTGCAAAATTCAGAAGTAGAGATTTCAGCCTTGAAGAAGAAGATCGAACAGGACGTCCAGTTGAGTTTGATCATAAGCTCTTTGAGGCATTACTTGAAGAAAATCTTGCATTATCAGTTGAAGAATTGGCAATAAAGCTTAGTTCAAACCATACAACTGTTCATCGCCATCTTCAACAACTTGGAAAGGTTCCTAAACTTGGAAAATGGGTGCCTCATGAATTGTTCGAAAGCAACCGCAAATCCTGAGTTGACATCTGCTCTTCTTTCCATTCTCGCGAACTCATTTCATCCTTTTTGGATAGACTTGTGACTAGTGACGAAAAATGGATCTTCTGTCGAAATGCTAAACGTCGTAAACAGTGGCTTGGCAAAAGCGAAAAAGCTCAACCACAACCGAGAAGGGGAAAAGGTTCTTCTCTCTATCTGGTGGGATTGCAAAGGAGTAATTCACTTTGAATTCTTACCACCTAATGCAACAATCAATGCTCAGGTCTACTGTCAGCAATTAGAGCGTTTGAACTAAGCTTTGAAGAAAAAAACCTGCTTTAGTGAATCGAAAAGGAGTGGTGCTTCATCAGGACAATGCGCGACCCCACACTGCAAAGATCACACAAACTTCTAGTACTGGCTAGTCTACTCATCCTGTCAGATCTCTAGAAGATGGTAAGAGTTCGCTCCCCTGCTTGCAATATATCGGACATAAGAAAACCCAGGTTCGAAATTTCCCCAAGACACCTGATGAAGGCTGGAGGGTATATCAGTCGAAACGTTGTGTTAACAACAAGAGGGAAAATATCCGTCAAATGTAAATTATGTAAATAATGTACATAATTCCTCATCTCTTAAATATAGAACTGTATACATACTTCCTGTTCACAGAGTCAGTTCACAGAGAGATTACCAGTTACCCGACGGCACAAACTAGCAATAAAATAATGATCACACACACTCATACACACACACACACACATACACGGGCGCGCGGGCGCGCACACAAGCACACTCACTCACTCACGTACACATTAGTTTCGCATACTATGTGAGTGAAATTGGGTTGATAAAAACTGCATAGAGAAGCCCGTTGGATATATTATACCTGTAACTCAAAAGGTACAGCATTGACAATACATTGTGTCATGTTGATTCTGCCTGAGAATTACATTAACAGTACACGCGTCTGTGGAATGCTTACCCACTTACACGTAAATTCAGCTAATAGGCTCCGGTGTGGCTGTGTGGTAAGAAGCCTGATCTGAATACAGTTCAACTGCTGGGTGCCTTGGGCAAATCTCTTCTACTATAGCCTCGGACCGACCAAAGCCTTGTGAGTGGATGATTTGGTTGGCAGAAACTGAAAGAAGTCTGTCGTATATATGTATGTATATATATATATATATATATATATATATATATATATATATATAAGTAATACTAAGCAATAAAGGGTTTAGCAACGAATTGCCTTACCACATACCGAATTTAGAAATAGCAGTCAAAGAGTTATAGCTATTTCTTCTACTAAAAAGGGAGATCTCAGTAAAAACAGCAATTGGAAGGCAGACACAAACAGGTAAGAGAGAATGAATTGACGGCAATCTATCATACAATTTTAAGTTATCTACGGACGTACGTTTCGAAATCAAGTTTTTAGGAAAGCATAAGAATTAAATATTAAATAATTCTATCTCACCAAAACTTCTTTTCTCTTCAGCGTAGAATACTATAATCATAAATGATTATATATTGAATTTTGAGATACTAGAAGGCACCAACTCAACTCAGTATCAGAGCGAGCTAGAATCCGCAACTAGTATCACCAAATTCAATGTGTGAATGAAAAGATTGTGTCACCAGCCCCTTCCCACCCGCGTGTAGCCAAAACAAGATGCTGTGGTCATCTACTGAGATAAAATATGGTTATCCGTAATAATGAAGGGTGAAATTAATTAATTTGGAATAATTATCAATTACACCAAGTAGTCTTCGGCATGTAAAAGCCTCATTCGAGGAAAATTTAAGTAATACTAAGCAATAAAGGGTTTAGCAACGAATTGCCTTACCACATACCGAATTTAGAAATAGCAGTCAAAGAGTTATAGCTATTTTTACTGAGATCTCCCTTTTTAGTAGAAGAAATAGCTATAACTCTTTGACTGCTATTTCTAAATTCGGTATGTGGTAAGGCAATTCGTTGCTAAACCCTTTATTGCTTAGTATTACTTAAATTTTCCTCGAATGAGGCTTTTACATGCCGAAGACTACTTGGTGTAATTGATAATTATTCCATTAATTAATTTCACCCTTCATTATTACGGATAACCATATTTTATCTCAGTAGATGACCACAGCATCTTGTTTTGGCTACACGCGGGTGGGAAGGGGCTGGTGACACAATCTTTTCATTCACACATTGAATTTGGTGATACTAGTTGCGGATTCTAGCTCGCTCTGATACTGAGTTGAGTTGGTGCCTTCTAGTATCTCAAAATTCAATATATAATCATTTATGATTATAGTATTCTACGCTGAAGAGAAAAGAAGTTTTGGTGAGATAGAATTATTAAATTTAATTCTTATGCTTTCCTAAAAACTTGATTTCGAAACGTACGTCCGTAGATAACTTAAAATTGTATGATAGATTGCCGTCAATTCATTCTCTCTTACCTGTTTGTGTGCCTTCCAATTGCTGTTTTTACTGAGATCCCTTTTAGTAGTAGAAGAAATAGCTATAACTCTTTGACTGCTATTTCTAAATTCGGTATGTGGTAAGGCAATTCGTTGCTAAACCCTTTATTGCTTAGTATTACTTAAATTTTCCTCGAATGAGGCTTTTACATGCCGAAGACTACTTGGTGTAATTGATAATTATTCCAAATTAATTAATTTCACCCTTCATTATTACGGATAACCATATATATATATATTATATATATATATATATATATACATATATATATATATACATATATATATATATATATATATATATATATATATATATATATATATATATATATATATACACATATATATATTTATGTATGCACATATTTATGTGTGTGTGTTTTTAGTCCCCCCGCCATCGCTTGACAACCGACGCTCGTGTGTTTATGTTCCCGTAACTTAGCGATTCGGCAAAAGAGACCAATAGAATAAGTACTACGCTTACAAAGAATTAGTCCTGGTGTCGATTTCTTCAGATAAAATTATTTAATGCTCCAGCACGGCCGAAATCAAATGACTGAAATAAATAAAAGAATGAAAACGAAGAATAACACAACGAAAACCTTATTGTCGACAAAGGTCTGCCACCACCACGATGTGTGTGTGTGTGTGTGAGAGAGAGAGAGAGAGGGGGGGAGAGAGAGAGAGAGAGAGACAAAGGCCAACATAACCTGTCATCAGTGACATTGCAACTCATTTCTACAGAGTAAACTGGAGCAAACTGAAAGAAAGTGTTTTATTCAAGGACACAACACAGCGCGGTCCAGTAATCGAACTCCCTACCTCATGATTGTGAACCCATCGCTAAATAAATCCGCCCAATACACATACAACATACATACATACATACATACATACATACATACATACATACATACATACATACATACATAGAGACAGAGAATGGAGAAGGCAGATAGACACAGCAGGATGAAGAGAAAATAGGGTAATATTCCGGATGCCTGGGATATTCATTCCCCTTGTCCATGTTCATATGTAACTGCACACACTGTTTCGTGGCCGAGTCATCATCAGCTAAACCAGCAACCCCTGAATAACGCAACAACACGAAAAATTACAGCTGTCAAAGCGGTGGCGTAAGCTGCCGTCGTTCCTCAGCCACTGAGAGAGGGAGTCGAAGCGAGCTATGACAAACTACAGTATCATCATCTTTCTCCGAATGAACAGACCTCTCGTTATCTCCGTACAGTTATACGAAGGATACTTTTTGAAGACTCTTCCTTCATTTGGATCAACCTCATTCACAATGGTGCCTGTATTTCAGTTTATCCATCAAAGTTCGGTGATGATCACAATTGTTGGTAGAGACAGAAATGATATATTTGCAAATCTTAAGTTCAAACAAGGTACATCGATGGCGAATGTGTAAAGGTGGTTTATATGGGAAATTGGAGATATTATTTGAATTCGGCAGCTGCTTTCGTGGTGGGGCTGCCCTGTTAAGGAAAAGTACTTCTCTCTTCATATCGGGCAAGGTGATCTAAAGACTGCGTGTCTCTACCTCATTTGATTAGACAATAATTTCCTGTAGACTAAAAATCAGATTCAGAGTCTCTAAGACAAAGTAAACATCGTCAGACAAGGATGTTGACATGCTCCTTTCGTCCAACCACCAGCAAGGTTCAACGATAACATCGGTTCACTTACTGAAACCACAGATAGATGGATGTCAGACAGCGGAAGTCTTTCTAGTGGATAGAGAAATTTCGAGAGAGAAAGGGCCTGTCCATGGTATAGGATTTGCTGTAAAATCGAAGCTGATAAATTATCTGGACTTGAGGCCCTGAAAGAATAATCTCGTTTAGAATATCTTCCAAAGACCTTTATTTAAATGTTATCAGTGTATAAACACCAACCCTCGATGCAAGTGATACTCACAAATCTAGTTACCACGACGCCCTTTCACCTGTTTCCATGACTGGACCGTCCAACGCTCAGTTAAGTAAGGACTCCAACACGAAGAGAATCCAGACATTGGAAACTTTAATTCTAGCGATAGCCTTCTCTTAGGATTATGAACAGAACACAATTTAACCATCAACAACAACCTCTTTAGACTGAAGTCTGAAAACAAGCTAACATAGATATATTCTTGTCACCAATATTTCATTGGCTATATCATTATGCAAAGAAGTATTAAAGCCGAAACCAAAATCGTCAAAGTAATGACAGCCACTAGCGACCACTGCTTTGACCAACGACTTGTTACACCACTTCTACGAATGAACAATGAATCATTGCTGGAGAAATTCAAAGTACAACATCAAAAAGATTCTGGGATTCGTCGAAATTTTTAACAAATTTTAGGACAAAATTTAAGCACCAGTATCTGGGATTCATCTGCTTTGAAGTTCCAGTGACCTGGCTTGAACAGCACATTGCTCTGTGCAGTTGAATCAGAAGTAGAATTTTCAAGTTTCAAATATCAAGGTTGGTTCAATGAGAACAACACTGAAATGTACAAGTTTATCTTGAAGAAAAACTCTGCGCATCTTCCCAAAAAAATTATCTTCGATCCGAAATGTAAGAGGTACACGTTCAAAATCTGTAGAATCCACAATGACTAGTAACAGTACAAAGCTATTGAAATTCAAAGTTATACTGACTAATATATGTATGAATGCCATCTATGGACCTCTCAAGACACTGCTGATGCCAGTAAAAACTGAAGATGGGAGTATTTTGACAAATAGCGATGCAATTTCGAACCAATGAACTGAACATCCAACTGAACAGACCACTACTGTTAATGATGACTGTCATATTGATTTCTCCTCTCCCCCAAGCGACAGTGGATGTCAGCACCCGCAACTCTAAAAGAGCCAGAAATCTCCATCTGCCAAATGCATAAAATCAAAGGTTTTGATCTTGATTCTATTTCCACTGAACTGTACAAAAAAGAAGATCCTTGAAAGTTCATCTCTGTCAAGCGATTCTATGAATATAGGAATAAAGATCAATCCTTAGTGACTTTTAAGATACTAATACTATGACTATTTTAGAAAATGGTGCCCGTGGTTATGGTGTATGTGCAAAATGCAGAATGATCTCTCTATTACAATCATCAGTATTCGACACAAAATCTCGAATACTGCTGAATCGGCTCAATCAACTCTCTGAACAAATCTTACAGATGCCTCAGTGAGGTTTCCGTCCTCAACATAACACGAGCAACACGACTTTTATTGCTAAATACATTTTTTAAAGCAACAGAAACTGATGGCTTCGTCTTTGAGAAAGTGTTTAAACCCACCTCATATAAATGAGTCTAGATATTTTTGATACACAGATCACTTGAAGAATATGATTCAATTAGTACCTAGTGACACGAAAAATCAGTATGTGGTGAATTTCTCCTGCGGTCGATGTCAACAATAGTGTTAAACAAGGGATGTACTCGCATCTACCCAGTTTTCAATATGCATAATTTCTGTACTAATAAAAATCAACCATGAATCCAAACTTGAAGTTGTCAATACAGATACGATGAGAACATTTTAAGCCTACAACTTAAATCGAAATTCCATACATCTTCGATCGTGATCTGTGAGCTGCAATATGTCGACGACAATGCTTTTCCTTCTTTAATTGAATCCAATTTACAATCCACTTCCTCTACAAATGTTCGTACTTACGAGATATTTGGTTTCACTGAAATGTCACCGTGCAAGGGGTGTACTTGTATGGAAACGTGCTCAGAACTCTATTAACAAGATCATTCCTCTATTTAGAAACTCGTGTGATGGAATTTACTTGCTTTCTCTTTCTTGAAATATTCATATCTAAACAAAGGTCAAGTCGAAGTCTTTTGCTCTACTTGAAAAAAAAAAAGAGTCCTCGAAATTATAATTCATGGTGAATTAGTCGGAGTTTTATTCTTCACCTACCTCAGCAACATCTTGTCCAATTACTGTTTCCTCAAAAATGACTTCATCAACTGCCTATGTGTAGGCTACAAAAGCTAAGAGCATTTTTCATGTGTTTTTCACAACCATAACCTTAAACTCAAAACAAAAGTTTGATTATGTCATGTTATTGCGATCTCCATACTGAGATTCCAGCACTTGGACAACTACCAACATAAGATGCACCGACGTGAGAGATTTCATCAAGCAAAATTGCGTACGGTCTTGAATAGTAGCATTTAAATCGATCGTATCTGGCCCAAATATTCTACATATTTTACACTCAATCTGGCCTTTCACACTGATCCTACATTATCATTCTAAAAATAGTCACATTATCGAAATCTCAACGTTAGGGATAATGCATAATTAATTCGAGACAATGTGAATAAATAAGACTTACTTCCAAACCACATGGTTCTGTGTTCAGTCCCACTGCGTGGCACCTAAGGTAGGTGTCTTCTACTATAACCTAGGACTGACCCAAGCCTTGCGAGTGGATTTAGTAGATGAAACTGAAAAAAGTCGTATGTATGTGCGTATGCATGTATGTATGTATGTATGTATGTATGTATGTATGTATGTATGTATGTATTGTGTGTGCGTGCGCGCGCGCCACCGCTTGACAACCGATGTTGGCTTGTTCGCGTCCGCGTAAATCGGCGGTTCGTCAAAAGAATATGTGCCAAGCTTTAAAGAAATGTACTGGGTCGATTCGTTTCGACAAAATACTCTTCAAAGTGGTGTCCATAGCAGCAGTCTAATACTGAAACATAAAAGATAAAAGATTGCATTTGACAGAGTAATCTGAATGCTAAAGAGCTAAATGGGAGGACTAAATCACAAACAGAAGTGTAATAACAATAGCGAAATACTCGAGAATCCAAACCATCATAAATCTAAAACATCTCTGGTAGCTAGAACATTTAAAAAGTATGTTAGACCCAAGAATTCTCAAACAAGACCTGAGCTTTGAGCTCACAGAATATCACCGTGCAAATGGTGTACTTGTACGGAAACGTGCTCAGAACTCCATTAACAAGATCATTCCTCTATTTAGGAACTCGTGTGATGGAATTTACTTGTTTTTTCTTTCTTGAAACATTCATATCTAAACAAAGGTCAACTACATTTTCATTCTAATTTTAAAGTGACATTGCTAAAAATTTAATTTGAACAAGCCCCTCAAAACGGAATCATCAAATACGAAATACTAGGAAAAAATCACCAACAAAATCAGACTTGACAGAAAAATGAGAACAACAACAACAACAATCTTCCATACCATACCCGCAAAATATCGGAAGCTGTTGGTACTTAATGTAATCTTATTGCTTGTCAATTCCATTGACTGATATTGATTTCCTGGAATGGCCGGACGAATTTGACCGCAGTGAGGATGTTCAGCTCTTTCCTGACTGAACAGGAAAGACCCGGCTATATTCATGATGCTGTCAATCTTCGAATCACTGTGGTTGACGCATAGGGTCACGAGTACGGTGTGCCTTTTCATTTCTTGTGTCAGAATGGAATCTGCCATGCTAATATACTGTCTGATGCCTGGGATATTCATCTCCTTTGTCCATGAAAAAGAAAGGTAAAAATTAGCGTATGCCGCATAACATAGTGTTAGATCGACTTCCTTTTGTAACACTCACAGTTGTATTCACAAATACTCAGCGCATCTTGTATTTTTATTGATTTTAATAAGAAAACGATAATCTATTGGGAGTTATTTCCCTTACTTGCCAGGAATTTAAAACCACATACTCATTTTTAGCTTGCCATTTAATATTTTGTGTATAATGTCAACACTAACTTACTGTCTTGTATATGCCTTTTAGCGTCCTTGCATTAATTTAATCTATACACTGTTTACACTTGTAGTCAGAAGCATTTATTTCAGAGACTACGAGAACGGAAGCTTTAGATTTTATGCATCCATAAAAGAATTAGCGATACAACGAAAGTGAAACGGCTATAAAAAGAAAGGTGAGTTGCAGAATTGGTTCATCATTAAATTTAGAAGTTTCAATGTACTACATTTTCAACCTGTCACTGCGTTACAGGGAAGCAACTCGTTGTCAATAAATTTTTATGGTGAAACGCAGTTTCTACGACACAATGTTTTCACCTGAATTACGAAAGAAAGCGTATTTTGTTATTTACTGAACTAAGTATTGGCTTAAACTTATAACTCATTCAATCTGACGTTTTTAGATATTTTATTTTTGTAAATAATATACGTTGTTAATTTCAGTAATAATGCTAGTAATCGCCCTTCATAATTGAGCATGTCATTCAACACATTTTTTTAAATGTAAATATTTTCTTTTTAAAGAAAATACTATATGTAGTCTTATATTTAAAGAATAAATTGTTCATTTTTATTAGTAAAAATTAGTTGTCTAAATTATTTGTTGAATTTCAGAAAGAAACAAACAATAAACTTGTTTGTTATATTCCATGTAATTCGTTACAAAAATTCTTAGACATTCACATCTAACACGTTGGCATTCGGAAACCTGGATGATTTACGGGCGATAAATATATAATTATTTTTATTTGCTTCTTTTTCGTTTTTGATCGAGTTTATCGAATATTTAAACTGTTATTATATATAAATATGTTTTTGTTTTTTTTTTCAAAATGATTTCAATTTTTCTTCCGTATTTTGTTTGTTTGGGTTTCCCCCAACAGATCATATGCTTTAGTGTAACAAGATGGCAGCTCCGATTAACTCGTTCAATATGAATTCAATGAAAGACCCAGAGAAAACATCTGTGATAGACGACTTCATGTATGGAAGTAATGTTGCTTCTGCACATATTTACATACGCATGGGTAAGTCTTTATTGTCTGTAATTTTTTTTTAGGAAAGTCATGATTTCTCTCTAAGATTATATGAACAAACCCATCTTCTAAAGTTCTTTACATTGGAATAGATATACACATATTATATATAGCCTTTAATTTTAAAACTTTATGATTAGTTAGATTCTTTTTCTAATAATAAATGTAAATACCGTCAGCAAAAATATTTAATGTCCATTAGTGTGTCATTTTATTGAGGATTAAAAACTGTCTACTCCATGCTAATGTTTACATTTGTCACATCAGATAAGTTTACACTGCAATATATGTTGGTGACATGCAATAATATATAGGTCAGTAACACTTAGTCATAATAATTAAAATATTGTTTTTTATTAACAATTTACAAAATTACTTATAAATAGTACAGGACATTTTACTTCCATACAATAAAGTAATTTGGTGAATTATTTGTAGAAATGTTTGTTTATTACTTTGTGTGACTTGTGTTGTCACATGTAAATGTTGTTGTTTAGCCCCTATCAGTTCTAATTGAGCAGACTTGTCGTTAGATATCTTTGCCTTATCTTTTATACTGACAATGTATCGAATGTGTCCTATTTTAAAGATGGTGAAGTGTACATTGATTGAAGTTTGGCAGCTATTACTAGCAGGTCGAACAACTTCCTAAAGGCTTTCTTGTTGGCTCGTCACTAACGTAGGTTGACAAGAACACTTTGACACTTAAAAAGAAAATAGATATTATATCAGTCTGACTCAGGTAAGCAAATAACAGTGGTCATTTACATTAAAGTAATTCAGGTCAAGGAAAAATATGAATGAAGAAAATGAAAGTCTGTATTCAGAAAATACTGCGTAAAAACGAAAGTTAACTTCCATCTAGTGTGGGGCTAAAACAATACCTTATAAAATAATTTCAACATTAATTGGACATAATAGCTTTTATTAACGGATCATAGACTATCATAAATATCTTTTACATAAGAAAATGTCATAAAAATTACATAAGCCTTTAAGTGGATCTGGCTAAAGATTACATTATGAAAGGATTTGTTTGTGTGAATCAAGGTCATTATCTGTAATACATTTTAATTCTGTTTTGCATACTACACCCATATGGTATAATTTAAGAGCCATGCAACAACCAGCAAGTTGAGAGCAAGGAGTTCTTTTAGAAATTTAGCTTGCAGTTAGGTATCCATCAGAGCTCCTGTTATAGTTTTTCAAACTATAACTGAGAAGGTCAAGCTTGTATATGCTCTGAATCAAGCGGACTAAAAGTTAACTTGGCTGAGACAAAAGTTTTAGCAAGAAAGAATACAGGATTCTACTACAATCTGGAAAGTAATCTTAATTGATAAGTTGAAATGGTGAGTGTAGGAAATCTCTAGAGTGTAACCAAAGTAAACTATAGATAGATGAGATGCATTAAGATCACAGTGAGGCTGACAAAGGAGTTTATATGTAGTACAAAAGTAGTTAGCAGTGATACCTAGATGAAACAAAGAAGCTGAAAGAAACACTGAGCATAAATGTCAGTTGGGTAAAAGTACCAAGTGGAAGAATTCTGTAGAGGATGAAGTTTAAGGTGAAGGCAGTGGATAAAAGATTTTGCTTGAAAATACCCATGCAATCATGGAAAAACAGACAAAAAGGATGAAGATGGTGAGATTGATATGTGTACCAGAGCATGTAAGTTCATAATAAAACAGGGTTTTTTTAAAGTTAAAAATAATGAGTCAACACAGATGAGGTAAAAAAGATATAAGTAGGATGGATAAGGTACTGGACTATCTATTCAAAGGTTAAGAATTCAAACCCACTGCAGATGTTTCGTTGTTTCTAGATAGAAAGCTTTAATGCGCATTGTCTCCATCACTGTCAGAAATATTACCGGCAAAAGACCACTGTTCTTTTTATGGGAATATCTCCCATATGCTTCAAGCTTCAGAGGTATGTTAAGAATTAAGTGCAATTATGTCTACCTATAAATGCATATGCATGGTCATGTAGTTTAGAAGTTTATTTCACACCCACATAGTTCCAGGTTTCATCTCATTATTAAAGCTTTGTATTGAGCAAGAATTTTATGAACAGAAGCTGTACAGGACATCCTTTGTGTGTGTGTGTGTGCCATTTTATAAGAGACCACTTTTGAAACCATCCCTTGCTTTTTAAGCTAGTTTTCGCACAACAAAAACCACTGAGCAAATAGGCCTATTATTTACAAGAGAAAAGAAAAACAACTAGAAAGAAGCCTTTGCACAATTGCTTGATCTACCAGAAATAGAAACCAAATCTTCCTTAAACGACATCCTACAATATTTTTCAAAATGATACAATAACTGATAGAAGCTAGGATAGATAAAACTGAATACCTCTATAATATGCCTGATTGGATCAGAGCACACCTGGGGCTAAACAACAACCAGTGAATGACACAAAGTTACTCATTATTTATTAAATCTTTTCTAATTCTTTATTTTGAAAATTAATTGAAACTTAGGCAGTATGTTTCATTAGGAATATGATCATTAAATGATAAAACAAATGCTGTTTCCAGTTTTTGATGTTTTTTGAAATGTACTTGTTTTTCTTTTTTTTATTAAAAATGAATAATTATTAAAATAGTATATCATTGCTTCTTATATTTATGTCTTAAAGAGTCTTACTTCTTATGTTTACATTTTACAAGGTTTTCTTCGTAAAGTGTATGGAATATTGACAGCACAACTTTTGGTCACAACACTGACTGCAGCATTTTTCATTTTGCATGAACCTACAAAGCTTTTTGTGCAGAAAAAGTAAGTAAATTTTTAGTTACTCTTCTGGTGCTTTTTCAGAAATGTACCTCTCCAATTAAATGAAATGCAATGAAGAAAAATGTTATGAAAATGGAAAACATATACAAAATAAATTATGTATGCAAAAAATTAGAAAGATTCATCCGTTTTTAAATATTTTAAACTAAAAAATAAAACAGAAACATGAAACAGGCACTTGTGGAATATAAACAAACATGTCAGATGATACAAGGAGTGGTAATCTACTTTTACCTATCACCCTAACTCTAACCTTAAAACTAACACTAACCCTAACCATTTCCTGTTCTGTATGTATATATATATATATATATACAGTTGTGGCCAAAATGTTCAGAACGGCATTGATTTCGTCAGAAAAGTAGGTATAAGTTTTTATCAAAGCTGTTTTATATTCTATAATTTTAACAAACAATAAATACGATATTAATTATTATTGTCTGAGATTTTGGTGTAATTTGAGAGGATAATACAAAAGTTATGGATGATTTAGTGATTTACTGCCAAACCCATGGCGGCCAAAATGATCAGAACGGTTGAAAAAATGACAGAGAATACTGGAATTATTTAATATTTAGTGTGAAGCCCTTTAGCTTCAATCACACTTTGACATCTTCGACTGCATGAGGAAATTAAATTTTCTTGCTGGGTGATCTTATTCCATTCTTCCTGAAGGGCATTCCATAATTGCTCGGTTGTTTTAGGATTTCTGGCTTTCGAACGTTCTCCTAGAATATTCCACACATTTTCAATAAGATTAAGATCTGGGCTTTGAGCAGGCCAATCCATAACAATAATCTTTTCAGCCTTGAGAAAGTTCATGACCACCTTAGCCTTGTGACATGGGGCATTGTCCTGCATGAATATGGGTGATCGCTTAGTTGAATTTCTCAGCACAGGCAAGACATGATCTTTTACAAGTTGTTTATAAACTCCTGCATTTACCTTTCCATGTAATCGCACCAAAGGGCCCACACCATCTCCAGATATCATCTACCAAACCATGACACTTCCTCCACCGAATTTAACACTAGTCTTAAGGCATTTAGGCAACAATTTTTCACCTACTTTTTGACAAATGTACCTTTTCCCATCTAGGCCAAATAACGTAAACTTAGATTCATCACGGAAATGCACCATTTGCCATTTTTCTTGAGACCACAACACATGTTCGGTTGCAAAGGTAAGACGACACTTTTTATTCTTGGAGCTGATCAGTGGCTTCACTGCAGGTGCTCTTGCTTGTAGGTCATGTTCAACTAAACGACGAGACACAGTTTTTCGAAATAAAGTTTTCTTCAGTACAATGCTCATTTCTCGAGAAACAGCAGCAGCAGTTTTAAATCTGTCCTTTTTAACCAACTTTACCGTAGCACGATCTTCTCTCTTGGTCGTTTTTCTTGGCCTACCTGTAGACTTTCTTGCTTCACACGAACCACAATCATCGTAGACCTTAAGAATACCGTGAACAACACTTTTTTACTTGTTAACAATCTTTGCAATAGACCCAATACTTAAATTATCCTTCTTTCGAAGCTTAATAATCTGCTGACGAATTGGTAATGGAGTAAGTGGCATTATATTAACAAAGTACACTGCAGATACTCTTACTAATGTTTAGTAAATGAACCGTCAGGTAAACAAATTCAAAACATTAGAGTTCACCAGTTAAATATACTAAAACATGGAGTAAAAGCAACCGTTCTGATCATTTTGGCCGCCATGGGTTTGGCAATAAATCACTAAATCATCCATAACTTTTGTATTATCCTCTCAAATTACACCAAAATCTCAGACGATAACAATTAATATTGTATTTATTGTCTGTGAAAATTATAGAAAATAAAACAACTTTGAAAAAAACTTATACCTACTTTTCTGACGAAAATAATGCCGTTCTGAACATTTTGGCCGCAACTGTATATATAATAAATATATAATATGTATATATTATATATATTATAAATATATAATATGTATATATTATATATATATTTTTTTTTATGTGCCCTTTTCAAGCCTAGCCAGGCTCATGGGCCCGGTTTCTGAGGTGTATGTGTACCCCCCAGCTGGATGGGATGCCAGTCCATCACAGCGTTACACAAGAAACTGGAAGAAAGTTGGGGCAAAAGAATACAACAGGGGACGCTACGCCCCCCCCCCCTTCCCTGCCAGAGCCTCATAGAACTTTAGGTGTTTTCGCTCAATAAACACACACAACTTCCAGTCTGAGAATCAAAGCCACGATCCTCCGACCGCGAGTCCGCTTCCCTAACCACTGGGCAATTGCGCCTCCACATATTATATATATATGTATATATATATACTAGAAGTATAACCCTGCTTTGCCCAGGATTAAGTTAGGATTATTAAGCTAATCAGGTTCTTTAATTCAAACCAAACTAAGTAACATCGATGTCAAATTTGGGCGAAATCTGTTGATATTGTTTTATATATATACGTACGTACAGCTATTGCATATATGTTTTTTGTACGCATACATATTCATAAACAGAAATGAATGGAAAAAATGTTGGTAAATTTGTAGATTAACACTTGCACGATTTTCACTAACAAAAAAAAAATCAGATTTTTTCTGTGGAATCAACTACTTTCGCTTCCTAATATGCTACAAAACCCTTTTTGTGGTCCGAAAAAGGGGATAGGGTGTGGTGGAAGCCTTGGAAATTGTACCCATTTATATTGTGTAATTCACTGACAAATTGTTACCTACCTCTTTGTTTCTTTGTTGTTAAATGAATGGATTCTCAACAAAACAATTTTTTTCCTCAGCATAAAATAAAAACAAAACTCTTTCGTGCCCAAAGTAATGTGTGTGTGAGACAGGGAAGAAACATGAACGATTTAAAATAAATAAATGATCTAAAATATATTTTAATTGTTATTTGAGAAAGTATATATAATCTGATTATGAAATATAGTATCTTTCAAAAACATCCTAAATTTGAAGACTGTATCTCGTGTTTAAGAAAAAAACAAATCATTTTACATTTTTATTTTTGATGAACGCTGTCACTTACTCTCTCTCTCTCTCTCTCTCACTTTGTCTACACCTTTTTTTTTGTTAGACACAGTCAAACTCTCTCCTTCACACATACTTTTTTGTTAGATGCTGTCAAACACTCTCTCTCTCTCTCTCCTTGACACACACACACACACACACATACATCAACACACAACTTCTCTCTCTCTCTCCCTCACACACACACACACATTTACTTGGCTTATAGCAAGATGGAACTTAACTCAAACTTGGTAAAAGTTATAGTTGAAAATAGATTTTCACTACTATCCGCGGGCGCCTCGGGAAAAAATAAGTTTACAAAACCTAGTTAGGGTGGTCACGAATGTCCTCCCAAAATTGGAGCGACATGCGTGTGGATTTGTGGACATGCATAAACTACATTCACGTACACACACACACACACTGCTTTTTATATATACAGATATATTATGTATATTATATATATTATATATATATATATATATATATATATATATTATGCTGATGACCTTGCTCAGCCTTGCCTGGCCCCCATGCTGGTGGCACGTAAAAAGCACCATCCTATTGTGGCCGTTTGCCAGCCTCATCTGGCACCTGTGTTGGTGACACATAAAAGCAGCCACTACACTCACAGAGTAGTTAGCGTTAGGAAGGGTATCCAGCCGTAGAAACATTACCAGATCAGACTGGGCCTGGTGCAACCTTCTGGCTTCCCAGACCCCAGTTGAACCGTCCAACCCATGCTAGCATGGAAAGCAGACGCTAAACAATTATGATGATGATGATTATAGATATTTTATATATATATATATATATATATATATGTGTGTGTGTATATATATACACACACACACACACATTATATATACATTATGTATATTATATATATATAAGACTAGCTGAAGGTGACCCGCTCTACACGCGGGTAAGAGTGTGGTTGTTACTTTCTGTTGCTTCCTTTCAGCACGTAAAAAGCACCATCCGAACGTGGTGGATTGCAGCCCCGCCTTGACTGGCTTCTGTGCTGGTGGCACATAAAAAGCACCAACCGATCGTGGCCGCTGCCAGCCTCCCTGGCAACTGTACCGGCAGCACGAAAAAAGCACCCACTACACTCACAATTAGGAAGGGCATCTAGCTGTAGAAACACTGCCAAACGGACGTTAAACGATTATGATGATGATGATTCTCCCTCTTTGTTTCTCTCTCCTTTCTCTCTCAGTTTCCCACTCTCTTACTCTTCCTTTCTCTCGGACTCTCCCTCGCTTTCTCTTACTCTCTATCTTTATCTATCTCTCTCCCATTTATAAACAACAAAGGATCTTGAGTAAGTTGAGAAATAAAATATTTAGAAAGATCAATCATAAATATCAGGCAGTAACAACGGAAAGGTCTGCTTCAAGGCAGACAGCAAAACGCTAACATTTAAAAGGGACAGACGAACCTGCAAGCTGAATAAAAATAATAAAATATTGGAAAGCAAAGTTTGAAGGGATAGAATTTGAGGATAGTAGAGTCACCATGGCTGGCATTTCTTAACGACGGACAGCAACGTATTGACAGTTCAACAGCTGGCGTAAAATTTTGAACTTTATGTAAAAGAAAATCCCTAAACACCAAGTTTTGAATTGATTCTTTCTCACGACAGTAGACTCACCATGGCAAGCATTCAAAACTTCTTCATCATGGACGGCAACACATTGACGATTAAAAGGCTGGCGCAAATTTTTTAGCTTGATGTAACAGAGAATTGCTAAACACCCGCTCCTTTAAATTTTAATCCCCTTCCAGCCCCATTTAGACCCCTTTTCACATTTTGGTTAATATAACCTGATTTCATTTGGGTCTACTGGGGCCACATTTTATAAGATGAGGACTCAACCAAGTTTCCCGAGTTCTGGTCATAGACCATAGAACAGTCAAGCAAGTTTCCCGAGTTCTGGTCATAGACCATAGAACACTCAACCAAGTTTCCCGAGTTCTGGTCATAGACCATAGAACAGTCAAGCAAGTTTCTTGAGTTCTGGTCATAGACCATAGAACACTCAACCAAGTTTCCCGAGTTCTGGTCATAGACCATAGAACACTTAGCTAAAATCTAGTTTCTACCTAGTCTGAACCAATCAATCCGCCGCAGTCTTCATCCACACAGAGCTTACTCAACCATGTTCCAGTTCCAGCGACAGACGACCAGACCAGACCAGCCAGTCATGTTCCTACTCCAGCCAATGATGACGCTAACATGCCTTCATCTCAACGTCGCCATCACCATCGTCGTCCTTCACCTTCACATCGTCTCCATCTCCATCGCCTTCATCTCCAGCAACACTAATATGTACATAGCACTCATTCAGGTTTAGCTTTCACGCTGTTATGATTTTCACCAAGGTTAGCAGCACGGCACTACCTGCGAGATCTTCTGTACCAATGTAAACTGGCACAGCATTGAAGCCACAACTGCTACACGACATGTGTTCAACCGGCATCTGCACTTGTGATCCGAACATCCTGTTACAGAACAAACTGCTATTATGTACTTTACTACGAACTGGTAAATTAACTCCATCTTGTCTGTGATACCCTGAGAGACTTTTCCTATGCGCTATATTTTGTTTTGCCCGCATACACCTTGTTTGTACTTCTGTCGCACACACGAACACACATAGTTAATACAAACACAAATGCTATCTCTGTCACATTCATACGCCACACATGCCTTTCTCGCTTGTTTTCCTTGCTCAATATGCCCTTGTAAACACAACTCATCTCTGTAAGACCCTAGGTCGGTCACGCATACATAGAGAAAGTTGTTTGTCCCTTACAACACGCCAGCATGCCACACTTTTGTTCCTGCATGACCGAGGCATATAATAGCTCAAGCAGTGGCTGGCAGCCTCAGCCTTACTGCATTAATCACTGGCATATTCAATACTGTACACTGTATTTCAGCCTAGCAAGCCCTATTGCACTCATGCACCTCTGTTCTGCACATGTACTCCCTTGTTTTGCAACACGTCTGCGTCAGCTCAATTCTTCTCCCGACTCAAAGCACGTCGGATGTTCACATGCGCTGCACTCATGTTTAGGCATAATTTCCCCCTGTTAGAACCCTGTTGGTCATGTAATTAACAGAGAAAATTATCTGTCTCGCACCCAAGTTGCACCCAAAAAGTGTAAAGAAGCAACCAGTTCCCTTTACGTAACTATCAAAAAGTATTAAAAAGTTTAATATACATAAATACAGATATATACACTTTGTATATATACATATTTATATATAGAACACACACACACACATATATATAAACGCTCGTTGGTGTGTTCTGTTTGTATTTGGTCAGACTTTCCCAGGAGAGTAAAGCCTTAGACTATTTCTTTTTACTTTTTCAAATGAGCCTATTTGAAATCATTACGGCGGAAACGAACCGTTACGCTAAATGTAAAGAAAGCGAAAGAAAGGATAGTTAGTGGTTTCCCACAACCTTAAATGAAATTAAGACTATTTTGCCATAAATATTATTATGGGTATCAGAAAGTTACCCAGAAAAACAAATTCTATCGTAAAATTTTGTTGTATACCCAATTGAATATTAGCTAATAACCCATTTTCTATAGCGATGTTTGAACAAAATTTTAATAATTTTGTATTTTGTTGAATTTACCTGTATCTACCTGCAATTAGAGTCATTTTGTGACAAAAATTATAGTATAGAATTGGTTGAGAACATTTCATTAAATTATCTTCCAAAAATCAAATTAATATATTGATAAATAAAAAAGTTATAGTTGTTTAATGAAACCAGACTAACTTTATGATTATGTTAGAAATTAATTGAAACACATAAGGGGTGTATTTTGGTCAGAAATATAGTAACGAAAGGGTTCATAGGTGTGCATATTTTCAGCTGAACCGACCGACCACATAATGCACACATTATATATATATATATATATATATATATATATATATAATATATATATATATATATATATATATATATATATATATGTGTGTGTGTGTGTGTGTGTGTGCACGCATTATATGTATAAATTAAATTAGAGATAAAACCACTAATAGGCAAAAAAAAACAAAAACATAAAAATGTAATATAGAAAATATATAAAATTGAAAAATTTTAAATGAAAATTATTAAATTATATTTATATTTTTATTTAAAAACATATATATAACTATCAAAAAGTATTAAAAAGTTTAATATACATAAATACAGATATATACACTTTGTATATATACATTATATATACATACTTATATATCGAACACACACACACACACACACACACATATATAAATGAACGCAATGAATATCTGATTCATAATATTTGTTCTCATGATTGTGTGTTGTTTGTGGCAATGATAATTCTCCCTTATGAATGCAGACAGATACATCAAAGAACGCCATCTGACAAAACTTATAAAATGAAAGTGAGTTGAGGAGAATACATTAAATAACGGGAGTGGACACTGTCAACGTTATAAATGAAGAGGAGTGAGAGGGTAACAGAGGAAGTAGCGTGAGTGAAGAAGATGGCCCCTAGCAACCACACCTTTTAAGATAGGGATTTCTAAGGTAGCCCACAGGCATCGTCACCTCATTCTACATGTCCCTGTAAATTTTGGAGCGAATCGAACGGGACCTAGTGGCATTGAAAGCGAACCAAGCGGTAAAAACGCATTTCAGTTTTATATATAGAGATATATATAGAATATATATAAGATATCATCATATCAGCGATACGTTAAACGATGATGATATGATGATATCTTATATGTATTCGAGGATTCCACCTGGATTAAGAAGAGTGAAGATTCTCTTTTCGATGTACCGATGGGGGCATACGACAGGGCTGAGTTATGTATGCTCATAGGAGCCTATATTCTTCATAATCTAAAAATAGGATTCCCATTCATAGATGCAGGTTTATATAGGGATGACGGCCTTATAGCCACCCATAATTTAAACGGCCATGAATCAGATAGACTTAGGAAGGACCTTATTGCTTTCTTCCAAAGGATGGGCTTACAGGTTACAATAGATGCTAACCTGAAAAGTGTGGATTTTTTAGATGTAAATTTGAATTTAGGGTCGGATAGATTTAAACCTTACCATAAGCCTAATGATAAGCTATCATATATTAGCAAAGAATCAAATTATCTGCCAGTTATTCTTAGGAACTTAGTCAGCAATGTAGGTAGGCGAATATCGTCAATTTCTTCGGATGAGGCAGCATTCCGTAATGCTGCACCTTATTACGATAGCGCATTAAGGAATTGTGGATTCTCTGAGAAGATCCAGTATAACCAACTTAATGCTAGTAGTAATGCTACGCGTAGAACTAGGACCAGCAAAGTTTTGTGGTTCAACCCCGCTTTCAATTTGGCCGTAAAAACAAACATAGGTAGGGAATTCTTGAAATTAGTCTCTAGGCATTTTAAACAGGACCATAAATTTTATAGAATATTTAATAGAAGAACCCTTAAGATTAGCTATTCTTATTGCAGGAATATCGCCTCTTATGTTAGCCAGTACAACAGGAATTTAATTGATATTAAGAATGGTGCCGATCCTCTTAAAAAATGTAATTGTAAAGATGAAACCTCCTGTCCGTTGGAAGGGAAATGTTTGGTAAAAGGAATCGTTTATAGAGCCAAGGTACAAATAGAAGGCTCATCTGAATATAAGACTTATACAGGGGCTTCGGAAAATTCTTTTAAAACACGATTTTATTCATACAAGAATTCCTTTTGATACCCAGAAAATAAGACGAAGACCAGCCTGGCGAAATATGTCTGGGAACTAAAAGAAAAAGAAGCCTGACCTTTCAACTTGTCATGGAGCATTCTAGAGAAAGCAGCACCATACAGGCACGGGGCACACAAGAAAAATTTTAAATGCAATCTCTGTTTGTTAGAGAAATATTTCATTTTATTCAAAGACAATAATTCTTTGAATCAAAGAAGCGAACTTTTGAACTCATGCAGGCACGCAACCAAATTCAAAATGTCAAACATAAATATCCCATATGGATAGCGTATATTTTGTCTTTTTGATTCTTGGACTAGTTTTTAATCATACCGATGGACTTGTTTCGCACTATGCAGGTTTCATTCCGCATAGCAAAGTATTGTACATATTTTGTTTATACTTCGACATATTCCTTAAGAAAAACCTTCGACTTAGTTTATTTCATTTTATTATATTGTATAGGCGCACTTTGGTAATTTAATTTATAGATAATCCAATATAGGGTGTTATATTTTGCATGACTTTTGTCAAAAATTTTTTTATTATTATGCACTCAGCAATTTAAAAAAAAATAATGTCAGATCCTAGGCATTTTTATGTGAACATGTGTATTGGCATGAATATGTATTTGTAAGCATATGTCTATGTATATGCGTAAGTGAGCGTATGTTTGTACTTATGCACATACATACATGAAAGTATGTGTATGCATGTATCCACTTAGACTTGTGTGTTTGCGTACTTGTCTCTATATATGTGTTCGTATATGTGTATTTACTGCTTACATAATTTGTATACAAACATTCGTTGTATAGTCAGAATTTTATTATTTTTATTTTTATTTTTTTCCTTTTCTCTTTTTCTTTTTTCTCTCTTCCTTTCTTTCGTTTTTTCTCTCCTTATTCGTTACTTGTATGGAGTCCTGTAA
>NC_042997.1:79774546-79804546 GCF_006345805.1 Octopus sinensis
ATGTCTATATCGTCTCTTACGTAGCTTTTGATGTGCTTTAGGAAAGGTTTAAGAAGTTGCTGAGGCAGTGAGTTTCACATGCTGGGCCTGCTATTATCGGTCTAAGTTTAAGATCATTTGGTGAAAGGATTTTGATGAGTATGTTGGTAGATGTTTTGCATGTTTCACTAATTATTTGGCTTTTGTGGACTTTAGGTATACTGTAGAACAAACTTGATTTGCACTTAAAGTTAGTGATGTAATCGTATTCCTTGTCCGTGAGTCCTCAGTATGTGTTGATTAATGTCCTGAGGTTATACATTATTTTTGGTTGATTATAATGTTGGGCCCTTTCATAATGTTTCATCTCTTAATAGGGATAGCACTAAATTTTTATAATCATTTGTGTTCATTAAAACTACCGCATTGCCCTTATCTGCCTCCTTAATTGTTATTGTTTTGTCTTCTCTTAGTTTGATGAGGTCGTTCCATTCTCTTTTGTTAAAGTTTTGGCTGTATTTTTGTTTCTTGGTGAATTCATCATCATCATCACCATCGTTTAACGTCCGTTCTCCATGCTAGCATGGGTTGGACGGTTCGACCGGGGATCTGGGAAGCCAGAAGGCTGCACCAGGCTCCAGTCTTATCTGGCAGTGTTTCTACACTGGATGCCCTTCCTAACGCCAACCACTCCGTGAGTGTAGTGGGTGCTTTTTACGTGCCACCTGCACAGGTGCCAGGCAAGACTGGCAACGGCCACGGTTGGATTGGTGCATTTTACGTGCCACCGGCACGGAAGCCAGTCGAGGCGGCATTGGCATTGGCCACGATTCAGATGGTGCTTTTTACGTGCCACCAGCACGGAAGCCAGTCGAGGCGTCGCTGGCATCGGCCACGATTCGGATAGTGCTTTTTACGTACCACCAGTCCAGGGGTCCTGGCATCTGCCGGGTGCCAGTCATAGGATTGGTTCAATTTCGATTTCACTTGCCCCAACAGGTCTTCACAAGCAAAGGGAAATTAGAAATATATATATATATATATATATGTGTGTGTGTATATATATATATATATTAATCAGCCGAAATTGCTAAGATGATCTGGTTCTTGACTGATGACTGAGGGCTTCGAATGTCCCGTCCTGTGGTTCTTGTGTCGTCTCTGTGGTGTTTCATGTTCTTGTCCATGTCTGTAATTATTTTTACTGTTTACCTATATATATATATACATATATAAGTACATACATATATATATATATATATACATATATAAGTACATATATATGTCTCTTTTGGCATTTCTGCCCACTTTTCATGCAACAATCGAAACAATTCAACTTTAGCTTTAGGTTTCTGTCAAGTTTTTCGTATAGCTCTATCTAGTATGCTCCAAAGATTTTCAGTCAGGTTCATGTCAGAAGATTGGCTCGGCCAAGGAAGCTTTTTGGTCCCATTTTCAGTCAGCCATTGTTGATTCCTTTCCACTGTGTGGCATGGAGCCCCATCTTCCATGAATAAAACCTCATTTTTTGTTATGTTATTGTGTAAATACATCAGAAGTAGTCCTTGCTGAAGTATTCCGATGTATTTTTTAAAGTTTATAGTGCCAACACATTCGATCAGCTCAGAATGACTATTGCTGATGACAGCTCCCCATACCATTACAGAGATACCACCATGTTTCACAGTTAGTTGGAGTAGTTTCAGATCAAATTCTTGACTGGGAAGCCTCCAGACCCAAACACGTCCACTGTCTGAAAATAATACAAATCTGGATTCATCTGAGAAAATCACTCTATCCCAAAATGAACTGGATTTTTCTGACATCTCTTTAGCCCATTTCTTTCGTTTCATGATATTAATTGGTTGAAGGAGAGGTTTTCTTCTAGCTGCTCATCCATAATACCCAAGCTTATGCAGATATATAACAGACATTGTTGGACTAACTTCTAGCTGTTTTGCAATGTCAGAAGCCTTCAAACGAGGTTCGTTTTCCACAATTCTCTTCAAACAGTGAAGCTTCCTTTCCGAGGGCCCAGGTCAACCAGCATGAGAATCTGTTGATTCGTTTCCTTGGCTTTTGAATTGCACTACAATTCTATTAACAGTTGCAAGAGGAATCTGAAGATTTTCGGCAACTTTTTGCTGGCCAAGACCAGCCTCAGACTACCCAACAATACGTCCTCTTTGAAAATCTGATAGTTCTGCTGAATTTTTTGGGCATGGCATGGTTACTCTTCGCAGATGTTTAATATAATGGCACCTGGAATGAAAAAGAATAATTACATTGTAAATTCTACACTGCTGAAAACATATTAAGATGCTTAGATCAGAAATTTTGAAAATTAAAGGTGTCTATTTATTTTCTGTATGTCTGTGTCTGGGGAGAGTCATTTTCTTTTTGTGCCTTATTATGTAACACACTCACCAGCAAAATTTTAGGACAATAAAAATAAGAAAAAAGTGGAAATTTTACTGGTGAGTGTGTTACATAATAAGGAACAAAAAGAAAATGACTCTCCCCAGACACAACAGAATATGCTTCAACACACGAACTCATATAAAGAATCTTGCAAACCAAATCCAAAAACGTAATGTGTATATATATGTATTATACATATATTTATATATATATATATTAATAAATAAAACATATGCATATATATAAACATATATGTACGTACCTACCTCTACATGTACATACACACACATATATGAGTACAGGACACCAAAAAGACGTCGAACACAATGAGAAACAAAAACATAGACACAAACCCAAGGAACTGGAAATTTTTTTAAACAAAAAAATAGAGTACAGGACAATTAACATATATATATATATGAAACCAGTAAAAGATATATATGGATATATACATGTATGTGTATATATATATATACTAGCAGTATCGCCCGGCGTCGCTCGGGTTTGTAAGGGAAATAATTATATAAGCATTTTTAGAGATGTAAAGTATAATAGCCATCTCAATATGGCTAACCACAAAGGGGGAGGGGTGTTACTGTAGCTTTTTACGTTCTGAGATTTAATAATAAATTTTAGAGAGTTACTTCCCTTATATATGTCAAAAATGGATTAAAAATGGGGAAAATTGATGGTAAATTTTTTTTTAAATCGTAGACTCATCGTAGACGCGTGTTAATACCCAGACGGTCTCGATATGAATCACGACTATAAGATACCCGGTTTTGGTTAAACTGCACCGCAAAATGTGGGAGTAGTTAGGAATCTAAATCGTAGGAGACAGACACACAACCTCACTTTTATATATAAAGATTTCCTCTATTTACATAATATTGAGGTCTCTTTCTTTCTTTTGTTATCTTACTGTTTTTACCAATATACATATATATATATATATAAATATATATATAGTTACAGAGTTGTACTTGCATAGCAAGTGACTTGATCTGAGATCGTGTGCTGGAACGAAAACAGTTGCAGCGTTGAAGGTGTTTATAAGCCATTTAAGAAACACACAAAAACCGTTAGATTCACTTCAACATTTAAATTTAATTTGTCAAAATATTTTCGTCGCTTTGAGACCGCGACCTGTTAGCACGATATTTTTGTCAGTGAACAGGTCGCGGTCTCAAAGCGACGAAAATATTTTGGCAAATTAAATTTAAATGTTGAAGTGAACGTAACGGTTTTTGTGTGTTTCTTAAATGGCTTACAAACACCTTCCACACTGCAATATATATATACACACATATATATATATATATATAAATATATATATAGTTACAGAGTTGTACTTGCATAGCAAGTGACTTGATCTGAGATCGTGTGCTGGAACGAAAACAGTTGCAGCGTTGAAGGTGTTTATAAGCCATTTAAGAAACACACAAAAACCGTTAGATTCACTTCAACATTTAAATTTAATTTGTCAAAATATTTTCGTCGCTTTGAGACCGCGACCTGTTAGCACGATATTTTTGTCAGTGAACAGGTCGCGGTCTCAAAGCGACGAAAATATTTTGGCAAATTAAATTTAAATGTTGAAGTGAACGTAACGGTTTTTGTGTGTTTCTTAAATGGCTTACAAACACCTTCCACACTGCAATATATATATACACACATATATATATATATGTATGTATGTGTGTATATGTGTATGCATGTATGTGTGTGTGTGTGCGTGTCTGTGCTTGTGATTGTCCTCCACCACTGCTTGACAATGAATGTTGGTTTGTTTACATCCCTGTCACCTAGTGGTTTGACAAAGGAAACAGATAGAATAAGTACAATGCTTACAAAAATAAAACTGGAGTTGATTCATTAAACTACAATTCTTCAAGGCATTGCCCCAGCATGGCCACAGACCAATGGCTGGAAAAAGCAGAAGAATAAAAGAATACATTCTCTGCTTTGGTCTTATGTTCAAGCATGAGAAAGCTTGAGTTTACATGAGAAGGCCTAACAGACCTGGTAGAAACAGCAGCCAAATCTCCCTCAAATCACACCTTACTGTCTTATGTATGTATATATATATGAGCCAATGAGGGGGACCTCTACATGGTAGCTAGACCTGGTAGAAATAGCAGCCAAATTTCCCCCAAATCACACCTTACTGTCTTATCTATGTATATATGTATGTATGAGCCTATGAGGGAGACCCCTACATGGCAGCTAGACATGGTAGAAATAGCAGCCAAATCTCCCTCAAATCACACCTTACTGTCTTATCTTTCTGCTACTTGGATATAGGTCTTATATTCGTCATAAAAAACTTTCCTGTCACACACTCACGCACACGCACACACACACACGCACCCTCACACACACACACACGCACACACACTCACACACACGCACGTTAGCTTACAATTTTATTTATATATTTGCGTGTCTATGTGTGGAAAGAGGAAGTGGGAGGCAGAGTGAAAGAATCACTCACTACAGTAAGTGAATTACTTTCATTTTATTCGTTGCCCACTGTGTGTGTGCGTTTGCGTGTGGTGTAAACCAGACTAAGAAAAGCATTTGACACACACACCAGAATGTGAGTTTTCTGTAAATTTTGCTTAATTGGAGTTTAAATTTTAAAAACTGGACCTGGCATGACGCGATGCATTGTACTGTTAAAAATGCTAGGTAAATTGTAATTGAAGAAATCCTATATTGTAGATTTGTATAACTCCCAAAGGGAGGCAGATAAAATCTGCCTTTTATAATAAGAGATATATGTGTGTGTGTGTGTATATATATATATATATATATATATATATATGTGTGTGTGTGTGTGTGTGTATATAGGCGCAGGAGTGGCTGTATGGTAAGTAGCTTGCTAACCAACCACATGGTTCCGGGTTCAGTCCCACTGCGTGGCATCTTGGGCAAGTGTCTTCTGCTCTAGCCCCGGGCTGACCAATGCCTTGTGAGTGGATTTGGTAGACGGAAACTGAAAGAAGCCTGTCATATATATATATATATATATGTATGTGTGTGTGTATGTATATATATATATATATGTAGCCAGTTCCGCATCGACCGGCCTCCGTGCTGTGGGCACGTAACAAACACCATCCGATCATGGCCGTTCGCCAGCCTCATCTGGCACCTGTGTCGGTGGCACATAAAAACACCTTCCGAAGACCCGGCAAGACTAGTCAGTCCACCTGTGCATACCTTCCTTCCTTCTTGTGACACTTGTGAAGACCGGTTGAGGCAAGTGAAAATCAAATCAAAATAGACAAAATAGATGAACATCAATGGAATTTGTATCTTGTGGTACCAGTGCCTGTGGCACACAAGAAATCCATCAGTGCCGTAGTCAGTGCTGTGGGCACATGACAAACACCATCCGATCGTGGCCGTTCGCCAGCCTCATCTAGCACCTGTGTCGGTGGCACATAAAAACACCATCCGAAGACCCGGCAAGACTAGTCAGGCCATAACCCATGGCCCCTACCTGGGACGTAGTCAGTCCACCTGTGCATACCTTCCTTCTTGTGACACTTGTGAAGACCTGCTGAGGCAAGTGAAAATCAAATCAAAACAAATCAAAATAGATGAACATCAATGGAATTTGTATCTTGTGGTACCAGTGCCGGTGACACGTGGCACATAAGAAAACCATCCGAACGTGGCCGTAGCCAGTACCGCATCGACTGGCCTCCGTGCTGTGGGCACGTAACAAGCACCATCCGATCGTGGCCGTTTGCCAGCCTCATCTGGCACCTGTGTCGGTGGCACATAAAAAACCATCCGAGCGTGGCCGTCTGCCAGCCTCGTCTGGCACCTGTGTCGGTGGCACATAAAAACACCATCCGAGCGTGGCCGTCTGCCAGCCTCGTCTGGCACCTGTGTCGGTGGCACATAAAAACACCATCCGAGCGTGGCCGTCTGCCAGCCTCGTCTGGCACCTGTGTCGGTGGCACATAAAAACACCATCCGAGCGTGGCCGTTTGTCAGCCTCGTCTGGCACCTGTGTCGGTGGCACATAAAATCACCCACTACACTCTCGGAGTGGTTGGCGTTAGGAAGGGCATCCAGCTGTAGAAACACTGCCAGATCTGACTGGACTGGTGCAGCTTTCGGGCTCCCCAGACCCCAGTTGAACCGTCCAACCCATGCTAGCATGGAAAGCGGACGTTAAATGATGATGATGATGATGATGATGATGTATGTGTGTGTATATGTATATATATATATGTGTTTGTGTTTGTCCCCCTAGCATTGCCTGACAACCGATGCTGGTGTGTTTACGTCCCTGTCACTGAGCGGTCCAGCAAAAGAGACTGATAGAATAAGTACTGGGCTTACAAAGAATAAGTTCCGGGGTTGATTTGCTCGACTAAAGGCGGTGCTCCAGCATGGCCACAGTCAAATAACTGAAACAAGTAAAGAGAAAGAGAGAGTAATATGTGTGTATATATATATGTATGTGTATATATATATATGTATGTGTATATATATATATGCATGTGTATATATATATGTATGTGTATATATATATATATGTATATGTATATATATGTATGTGTATATATATATATGTATATATATATGCATGTACATATAAATATGTGTGTGTGTATAAATAAATATATAACTATATAGATATATATATATGCATGTACATATATGTATGTATATATATGTGTGTGCGTGTATATACATGTGTGTATATATATATGTGTGTGTATGTATATCTGTATATATATGTGTGTGTATATATGTATATATATGTGTGTGTATATATGTGTATGTATATATATATATATATGTGTGTGTGTATGTATATCTATATATATATGTGTGTTTATATATATGTATATATATGTGTGTGTATATATTTATATGTAATGTACTTATATATGTATATATATATGTATGTATGTATGTACTTATATGTATATATATGCATGTATATCATCATCATCATCATCATCATCGTTTAACGTCCGTTCTCCATGCTAGCATGGGTTGGACGGTTCGACCGGGGATCTGGGAGCCAGAAGGCTGCACCAGGCTCCAGTCTTATCTGGAAATGTTTCTACAGCTGGATGCCCTTCCTAACGCCAACCACTCCGTGAGTGTAGTGGGTGCTTTTTACGTGCCACCTGCACAGGTGCCAGGCGAGGCTGGCAACGGCCACGATCGGATTGGTGTATTTTATGTGCCACCGGCACGGAAGCCAGTCGAGGCGGTGCTGGCATCGGCCACGAGTCGGATAGTGCTTTTTACGTACCACCAGACCAGAGATCCTGGCTGGTTCAATTCGATTTCGATTGCCCCAACATGTCTTCGCAAGCAAAGGGGGTTGGCATGGGTGCCTGTTGTACGGTCGGATTGGTGTATTTTACGTGCCACCGGCACGGAAGCCAGTGGAGGCGGAGCTGGCAAAGGGGAGGTGTGGCATGGGTGCCTGTCGTCGGATGAGGTTCTATATCGACTTCGCTTACCTCAACAGGTCTTTGTGTCCAAGGGAGGGAAGGCATTCATAAGTGGGCTGGGCTCACTGCCTGGTCTTCTCATGTACAGAATATTTCCAAAGGTCTCGGTCGCTGGTCATTTCCTCAGTGAGGCCTAAAGTTCGAAGGTCGTGCTTCACCACCTCGTCCCAGGTTTTCCTGGGTCTACCTCTTCCACGGGTTCCCTCAACTGCTAGGGATTGGCACTTTCTCACACACCTATCTTAATCCATTCTCGCCACATGACTATACCAGCGCAATCGTCTCTCTTGCACACCACAACTGATGCTTCTTAGGTACAACATTTCTCTCAAGGTGCTAACGCTCTGTCGAGTATGTACACTGACATTACACATCCATCGGAGCATACTGGCTTCATTCCTCACGAGCTTACGCATGTCCTCAGCAGTCAGGGCCCATGTTTCGCTGCCATGTAGCATGGCTGTTCGTACACACGCATCATACAGTCTGCCTTTTACTCTGAGCGAGAGGCCTTTAGTCACCAGCAGAGGTAAGAGCTCCCTAAACTTTGCCCAGGCTATTCTTATTCTAGCAGTTACACTTTCAGCGCACCCACCCCCACTACTGACTTGGTCACCTAGATAACGGAAGCTATCAACTACTTCTAGTATTTCCCCCTGGAAAGTGACGGAAGTTGTTTTCTGCAGATTTTCGGAGGTCAATGCTCCCGAGCATCTGCCACATACAAAAACTATCTTCCCAGTTAGCCTACCTTTGACATTGCTGCATCTCTTATGTGTCCATAGCTTATGCTGGGTACATCTTATAGAGTTTCTACCTACACCTTTTCTACAGATCGAGCAGGGCCATCTTCCTGAAGACATTTGTGGATTGTCTACCTTCCTACTTATTAGTACTTTGGTTTTAGCTAGGTTGACTCTAAGGCCCCTCGATTCTAAACCCTCCTTCCACACCTGGAACTTCTCCTCCAGTTCTGATAGTGACTCAGCAATAAGAGCAAGGTCGTCAGCGTAGAGGAGCTCCCAGGGACAACCTGTCTTGAATTCCTCCGTAATTGCCTGGAGGACTATGATAAATAGGAGGGGGCTGAGTACTGAACCCTGGTGGACCCCAACCTCTACTTTGAATTCTTCTGTGTACATGTTGCCAACCCTAACCTTACTTACGGCATCTCTGTACATGGCTTGCACAGTCCTCACCAGCCATTCATCTATCCCTAGTTTCCTCATTGACCACCAGATAAGGGATCGGGGAACCCTATCAAAAGCTTTCTCCATGTCAACGAAAGCCAGGTACAGGGGCTTATCTTTGGCTAGGTATTTCTCCTGCAGCTGTCTTACCAAGAATATAGCATCAGTGGTACTTTTCCCTGGCACGAACCCAAACTGCATCTCATCTAAACTAACTCTCTCTCTAATTAGTTGGGCTATGACCCTCTCCGTAACCTTCATTACTTGATCCAACAGCTTGATACCTCTGTAATTATTTGTATCTAGGGCATCACCTTTACCTTTGTAGCAGTTGACTAGTATGCTGCTACACCAGTCATTGGGTATGACTCCTTCGTGTATCACCTGGTTGACTATACGGGTGACTAGGTTATAGCCGACACTGCCAGATATTTTGAGCATCTCTGCAGTAATTCCTGATGGGCCTGGGGCTTTCCCTGTCTTCATGCTTCTAATTGCCTTAGCTACCACGGAACTATCAACTCGGATAGCTGGTCCCTCTGTTGGGTCAACATTCGGCAGACTCTCTTTATCCCATTAATTTTCTTTATTCAGCAACCTTTCATAGTGGCATCTCCAAACCTCTCTCTTTGCATCCTCATTTAGCGCAAGTGAACCATCATCCATGCGAACACACTTCTCTCCTACCACATCACGATTCTCTTTCACACACTGTCTTGCAACACGAAATACCTCAAGTCTTTCATCCTCACGGCTCAGAACATTGGCAAATTTTTTCTTATCCGCTTCCCCTCTGGCTAAATATACCTGTCTCCTAGCTTCCCTTCTGGCTGTCTGATACAATTCCCTGCTACCTCCGTTCTTCCAGTCCTTCCAAGCCTGTCTCTTTTGTCTAATAGCCCTGTCAACCATAGTGTTCCACCACCATGTTACTCTGGGTCGAGATGGTACTTTGCTCCATCCACAGATCTGGTCAGTGGCTGTCAGCAGATTGTCCCGTAGAAATCTCCAGTTGCCTTCCACATTAAGTGAAGCTATATCCCCTTCTATTTCGTCAAAGGCTTCGAGTAGTATCTCTCTAAATCTCTGTCCATTTGCAGGATCTTTAAGCTTCCAGATCCTTCTCCTCCAAGCAGGTCTTCTTCTGGGCAACCATTTAGCTCTGATCCTGAAGTCGCTAACTACTAATCTATGTTGAGGAGTACATTCTTCGCCTGGAAAGGTTTTGGCATTTATAAGCAGCCATCTTTCCCTTTTTCTGGCAAGGATGTAGTCAATCTGGCTAGTGTGTCTGCCAGAACGGTAGGTGACTAGGTGAGAGGTGGGTTTCCTGAAGTTGGTATTGCAGACCATAAGATCATTTGCATCGCAGAACTCCAGCAGCCTGGTTCCCTCCTCATTACGAGAGCCAAAACCATAGCCTCCATGAACGCCATGAAAGCCCCCGACATGCCGTCCAACATGTCCATTGAAATCACCTGCCACGAAGAGAAGGTCACTGTCATTTGTCAACAAGGTAGTCCGCAATAGGGTGTCATAGAATTGGTCTTTTTGTCCTTCCGGTAGCCCTGGTTGAGGGGCATATGCCGAGATGATGGTAGCAGACCTATGGTGAAGCACTAATCTAATCTTAAGTACTCTATCACTTACTCTGACTACCTCAATTACCTTATCTACCCATTTCTCCGCGAGAAGTATACCCACGCCCCTGACCCCGTCAGTGTTCCCTGCCCAGAAAATCTTGTACCTGTGTTCCTTGCCTGTGAGGAGCCTAGCGGAGCCTCCTCTCCACCTTATTTCCTGGATGCAGCATAAATCCACACGCCTCCGTTCAAGCAGCTCAACAATCTCTCCAGACCTACCTTTCAATGTGCCAACATTGAGGGTGTGGGAGGTGTGGGCCTCTGAGACCCTGGGATGAGGGACAGCCGTGTCATGTACCTGAAAAGAAAGCTTGCATTTGCCAGATTTCATACTGAGACTCTAGACTACAACCTGCATACATTTCACAGTTTTTGCGCTATATGATCACAATAAACCCTACATAGGGGTGCGGTTGGGGGTATGCGCGGGGGGTGAGTCAAGAAAGGTAGAAACTTCCAGTTCTGGTGGAGGGGTGGGAGGGCGGGGTCACCTCGAAGGAACAACAGGTTCAAGTTAATTCGTAGGGGAATTTCTGCAACAGAAATTACTGAACATCTAGAAACTTCGGGAATCGAGTAAAACATAATATAAATAAGAGAGAGAGAAAATATTTTGTAGGGAATTTTGGGGGAAAGGAATAACAACGAAGGAACAACAGGTTTTAAGTTAATTCGTAGGGAATTTTCTGCAACAGAAATTACTGAACATCTAGAAACTTCGGGAATCGAGTAAAACATAATATAAATAAGAGAGAGAGAGAATATTTTGTAGGGAATTTTGGGGGAAAGGAATAACAACAAAGGAACAACAGGTTTAAGTTAATTCGTAGGGGATTTTCTGCAACAGAAATTACTGGACATCTAGAAACTTCGGGGATCGAGTAAAGCATAATATAAATAAGAGAGAGAGAAAATATTTTGTAGGGAATTTTGGGGGAAAGGAATAACAACGATGGAACAACAGGTTTTAAGTTAATTCGTAGGGAATTTTCTGCAACAGAAATTACTGAACATCTAGAAACTTCGGGGATCGAGTAAAACATAATATAAATAAGAGAGAGAGAGAATATTTTGTAGTGAATTCTGGGAATGGAATAATAACGGGATGACACTGAAATTAAAGGAGGAATTGAAAATGCATGATCTGAAGACAGACAGGAAGCCATGTATACAAGATGGCGAAATAAATAATAGAGAAACGGGATTTAGGGTTACGAATCAACGCTTAAAAATATGAATATGAATGACAGGTTGAAAGTTAAGTTCGCTTAGCTGGTCATTTTTTGGAATCAGTGTTTTGTCAGCAAGATGTAGATCGAGAAGAGGGACAAGATAAATCGAACACTGCTTTATAAAGAGTTAGGGGTTGGGGGGGGTTATCAGGTGGCAGCATGAGGAAAGAGAGAGGGGGGAGAGAAAGAGAGAGAGAGAGCTAAGGAACAACAGGTTTAATTCGTAGGGAATTTTCTGCAACAGAAATTACTGAACATCTAGAAACTTCGGGGTTCGAGTAAAACATAATATAAATAAGAGAGAGAGAAAATATTTTGTAGGGAATTTTGGGGGAAAGGAATAACAACGAAGGAACAACAGGTTTTAAGTTAATTCGTAGGGAGTATTTATATATGTATATGTGTGTATATATATATGTATATATATGTGTTTATTTATATATGTATATATGTGTATATATATATATATATATATATGTATTTAATTATGTATATGTGTGTATATATATATATATATGTATTTAATTATGTATATGTGTGTATATATATATGTATAAAGATATATGTATCTAAATATATATGTATCATCATCATCATCATCATCATCATTTAACGTCCGCTTTCCATGCTAGCATGGGTTGGACGGTTCAACTGTAGTCTGGGGAGCCCGAAGGCTGCACCAGGCCAGTCAGATCTGGCAGTGTTTCTACAGCTGGATGCCCTTCCTAACGCCAACCACTCCGAGACGAGGCTGGCGAACGGCCACACTCGGATGGTGTTTTTATTGTGCCACCGACACAGGTGCCAGACGAAGCTGGCGAACGGCCACGCTCGGATGGTGTTTTTATGTGCTACCGACACAGGTGCCAGACAAGGCTAGCAGACGACCACGCTCGGATGGTGTTTTTATGTGCCACCGACACAGGTGCCAGACGTGGCTGGCGAACGGCCATGCTCGGATGGTGTTTTTATGTGCCACCGACACAGGTGCCAGACAAGGCTAGCAGACGACCACGCTCGGATGGTGTTTTTTTTATGTGCCACCGACACAGGAGCCAGATTAGGCTGGCGATCGGCCACGATTGGATGGTGATTGTTACGTGCCCACAGCATGGAGGCCAGTCGGTGCGGTACTGGCTACGGCCACGTTCGGATGATTTTCTTGTGTGCCACCGGCACTGGTACCACAAAGATACAAATTCCATTGATGTTCATCTATTTGATTTTGTTTGATTTTTGATTTGATTTGATTTGATTTTCACTTGCCTCAACAGGTCTTCACAAGTGTCACAAGAAGGAAGGTATGCACAGGTGGACTGACTACGTCCCAGGTAGGGGCCACGGGTTATTGCCTGACTAGTCTTGCCGAGTCTTCTCACGCACAGCATACTTCCATAGGTCTCGGTCTCTAGTCATTTCCTTGGTGAGACCTAAAGTTCGTAGGTCGTGCTTCACCACTTCGTCCCAGGTTTTCCTGGGTCTACCTCTTCCACAGGTTCCCTCAACTGCTAGGGTGTAGCACTTTTGCACACAACTATCTTCAGCCATTCTCGTCATATGACCATACCAGCGCAGCCGTCTCTCTTGCACACCACAACTGACGCTTCTTAGGTTCAACTTTTCTCTCAAGGTACTTACACTCTGACGATTATGAACACTGACATTACACATCCATCGGAGCATACTGGCTTCATTTCTTGCGAGCTTACGCATATCCTCAGCAGTCACGGCCCATGTTTCACTACCATGTAGCATGGCTGTACGTACACATGCATCATAAAGTCTGCCTTTTACTCTGAGCGAGAGGCCTTTTGTCACCAGCAGGGGTAAGAGCTCTCTAAACTTGGCCCAGGCTATTCTTACTCTAGCAGTTACACTTTCAGCACACCCACCCCCGCTACTGACTTGGTCTCCTAGGTAGCGGAAGCTATCAACTACTTCTAGTTTGTCTCCCTGGAACGTGGTAGAAGTTGGTCTCTGCACATTTCCAGTGTTTATTTCTCCTGAGCATCTGCCACATACGAAAACTATCTTCCCAGTTAGCCTACCTTTGACATTGCTGCACCTCTTATGTGTCCATAGCTTACACTTGGTGCACCTTATAGAGTTTCTACCTACACCTTTTTTACAGATCGAGCAGAGCCATCTACCTGAAGTCGTTTGTGGTTGGTCCACCTTCCTACTTATTAGGACTTTGGTTTTGGCTAGGTTGATTCTAAGGCCCTTCGATTCTAATCCTTGTTTCCACACCTGAAACTTCTCCTCCAGTTCTGATAGTGACTCAGCAATTAGAGCAAGGTCATCAGCATAGAGGAGCTCCCAGGGGCATCCTGTCTTGAATTCTTCCGTTATTGCCTGGAGGACTATGATAAATAGGAGGGGGCTGAGGACTGAACCTTGGTGGACCCCAGACTCTACCCGGAATTCTTCACTGTACTCGTTGCCAACCCTCACCTTACTAGCAGCATGGCTCGCACAGCTCTCACTAACCATTCATCTATCCCTAGTTTCCTCATTGACCACCAGATAAGGGATCGGGGGACCCTGTCAAAGGCTTTCTCCAAGTCAACAAAAGCCAGGTACAAGGGCTTCTCTGTGAATGTGAGCGTTTATAGATCACATCTAATGACTTCACTTGACTCTCTTCTAGACTCCATTTGTCCTTTACTGTATTCTTTCCCACTCTACAACATGTGTTTCCATTACATTTTCAAATCATTGTTAATTGTCTTCTCCTCACTCATTCTGTCATGTCTCTAACACAATCATGTCAGTTCATTCATACTCAATGTTTTTGAGACACATAATAAATGTCTAGTCTTTATCTTAAAAGCTTACTTTTCTATGCCCCAAACCTACATATTTTCTGAAACACCAGAAGGCTAATGTTTTTCAGGTAAATATTTTGCTTACCTTAATTTTTTTAATTCTGTTAATTCAATCACTGAGAGATCCTCTATTTGGTTATTCAACCTGCAATAATGTATAAAAAGATGAGGCCAGAATGCCTTTGGTCATAAGCCTGTTTGATTAGACCTAAACAGTAACAACAAGAGTTATACTAATTTTATTGACTCTAAGAACAGGTGTTGGCAACATTTCAGTCTTGGACATTTTTTAAAGAATTTTCAAATTCAATGTATTTGTGGGCCATTAAGTAGCTGGTGGCTTTTAAATAGTATTTTGTGTGAAAATTTGGCTTCATTTTTGATTTTATAAATATTGCCAGTACTGGAAGTGAAAGGATATATGCAAAGATATTTTTATATGTAAAATATGATACATGGACTATGGACAATGTAAAAAAAAATTCAAAACTGGTCCATTACAAAAAGAAGTTGCTGATTCAAGCTCTAGAGGAAAGAAGGAAAAAACTAAAGGAAATTTAGAGCAGAAACAAAACTCAGAACTGTTGTACAACAAAAGAGTTACTATTATAAAGGCTTTCTAGATTTTTAGTCAATTCAGTTACAAAATACAGCATCATCATTTTTTAATGTCTATTCTGGCATGGGTTGGACTATTTGGCAGGATCCATTGAACCAGAGAACTGTTGATTCCAATGTCTGCTTTGGCATTGTTTTCATAATTGGATGTCCTTCCTAACACCAAACACTTTACAGAGTGTACTTATAAGCCATGTTGATAATAGGTATTCTATTATTATGTGAGCCAAAAATTCATTTAGATATTTTTTGTCTTCAACTTCTTGCAGTCAATGGATGCTTCTAGTTGCCCTGTTTGCTACATTTGGTGTGATGATGGTACTAACACTTAAGAGGAGAGAGACACCTATAAATTACATTCTTCTGTTTGTTTTCGTGAGTATTCTTGTTGCTTACCAAGTGTAAATCTTAAAAGTCAAAATATTTTGACTTGATCAAAAAGTTATTTTTTATAAAAGCTTCTTTTTATTATAAGTATTGAGTGAGAGAGCAGTGCATGCTATCTAAGTGACACTGGGGTAAAATGTACAAAGCCCAGTATACCCATCATGACTACTCTTCTGATAAGGGTACACCAGGTACATGCATCGCAACCATATGTGCATGGCATGGTGATATCATATCAAGATAAACAGCGTATGACCTTATAGGTTGGGGCCCAGTTAGAATTTTCTTCAGGTTGAATAGCCTGTCCCACTCAAATGGTCCTTGAATAAGGGTTGTTTAGGGATATTGAATGAAACACCCATGTTTCCAGAGGTGAATTATTGAAACTCCAAAGAATTCCTATCAACACATGACTATGATGCTCCCCAACTACTTCTGCTTGTGATCAGAGATGCACATATCGTCAGCCACTCAGGGACGTGCTCAACTGGTTATGGTCAAACAACTGACAAGTAAATAGGTGGTGCTGAGCAGAATATTTGCTGTAGCCCATCTTTTATGCCAAGATAAAATGTACATGATAACACTTCCAATCAGTTAAGATCAGAAGCCATGGGAGTCAGTGCCTGGTACGGCATCAGATTATTTTAATGCTGTCATAGTGAGTTACACCTGATATGGTTGTGTCCCAACTTAGTTTTCATCCATTTCTCCTCTGAACAAAGTCTGTTATAAGGAAGTCTCTATGTAAATGTTGTATCTGCCAGAAAGAGCAATCAAGTCTCTGTGAAATGACACCATACCATCTAAAAAAATGAAAGAGTACATTGTGTAATGTTGTTAGACAGCTATCTGAAGAAAAAGACAAGATGGTTACACCTTGAATGTATTTGATCACACATTTGCTTAATCAGGGTTAACCAGTTAATTACAGATTTCTTTAAAATAACTTGGTCACAGCCATCTGAGGGAAGAGAATATTCCTTTACTAAAATTTGGAAGACTGAGATCATAGTCAGCTCATGTTACTTAGAAACAGCAGTAAGAATAAAAAATAGAGACAATAAGATTTAACATCTTGAATATATTGATTCAAAATGCATATATTTCATAGTTGAGCAGTTGCAGTTTAAAATTCTTTGCTCAAAGTTCATGGCTTCAAGTAAATGAACAAGATATTTCAGTTGAATCTGTCAACTTAACCGAAGAGTGTTTCTTTCTATCATCAGTATTTAGTACTAGGATAAAACCACTGCTATGGTTACACATTTTCCAATAAATGTATATAATGTAACTACACCTTTCTGTTTCGGGAATGGTTACAACTCTAGTAAGACTTCCCTACTACTTGAAATTATACAATGGTTAATGATGATTATAGTTATATTGTTGAGATATGCAATATAGATTTGATGTGTAGACTTGGGTGAGACCAACTAAGAATTGGCTGCATTAAATGTTGTTCAAAACAGAAAAGTTATATGCCGGTTTTTTAAATTTTGGAATTTATTACCTTTTTAAATTTTGGAATCTATTTTTTCTAGAATTCTATTTTTGAATCATTTTGGAATCTAATTTGTTTTTCTTTTTTTCTGGTTAATTTTAGTTAATTTTTGTTTATTTTCTATCATTAAACTGGAATGTCAAGTTAAGAAAAACGAGCATTTTTGACACCTCCTTTTCGCTTTTAATCAAGGTTCTAAGGTCACAAAAGTGGCTCACAACATTTGTGCTGTGTGTGGAGAGGGTGCCATAGCTGAAAAAACCACTCATGATTGGTATGCCAAGTTCAAAAATGGAAATTTTGACCTCAAAGACACACCTCGTTCTGGCCGTCCAGTTGAAGTCAATGGAGCAATTCAACCAACTTTTGCATGAAAATTCTTGTCAAACGACCAAGGAACTGGCAGAGAAAATGGAATGCTCCCACATTTCTATAGAGAAGCATCTTCACTCGATGGGGAAGGTTCAGAAGTATGAAGCATGGGTTCTGCATGCTTTAAGTGACAACAACAAAAATTAACGAGCCACAATCTTCGCTGGTTTGTGTGCTCATCACCCCTCGTCTCATGGACACAAGCAACAATTTCTTTACCAAATCGTTACTGGCAACGAAAAATGGTGCCTGTACATCAATATGAAGCAGCATAAGGAATGGCTTAGCCCCGGTAAACAAGCGATACTGTGCGTGAAACAAGATCATCCACGTAAAACGATGTTGTGCGTATGGTGGGACTGGGAAGGGATTATCCATCACAAATTGCTTGAACGGAACCAAACAGTCAACACAGAACTCTATGTTCAACAGATGGAACAGCTCAAGACAGCTATTCAAGAGAAAAGACCTAATCATCAGCATGGAGTTCTCCTGCACAACAACGCCTGCCCTAATATTGCTAATATAACATTATTATTAAAAAGGTACCGTCATTTTGGTAAACTATTGACACATTAGAATACTTAAAAAATGAGAGCCAGAAGTACCAATATAGTTTTATGCAAAGTAGAATAGTATAAGGCAAATTCATCATATAAAAAATAGGCATTGGGTCAAGACTAAAAATGTGAAGACTTGGTAATAACTTAGGCAATAACTCAAGCAAATTTTACTGTGAATTTGTTGTTATAACTGTAATATATAACTAATTTTTGTATTATTCTATTTATTGTACTAATTATGTACTACTATTACTTTTTATAACCTATTTTCAAATTTCTAATTATTAATTAATAATTAAAAAGTGAATTTTTTTAAAGTGCAAAAACTATTTTGAGTTATTCTTAAATTATTAATAGAAGTAACAAGTAATAACAAATAGAAGTAATAACTTGTAATAAAATTTTTAGTTTTAATAAAAGCTAATATTTTCTAAATCTAAATACTTTATTTGAAATTTTATTCTTAGCTGCAATATTTTAAGTAAAAATGTTCTTGTTCTGTACTTTACTAGATGTAATAACTTGTCCTGTACTTTTCCAGATTTATAATCTTAAGTGTATTATTTCTCTTGCTCGCATTTTTCCATATAATTTGAAAATGTATAATAGTTTTGACAGAAATTTGTTTCACTTACACAGTACAACTTAACATTACAGCTAAGTATTAGTCCTATGAATCTTTGAAGTTCAAGAATAGATCAACATTTTGATTGATATTTGGGGTATAGTGAAACTTTAGAAATTATTCTATTTTTATTACTGTTCAATTTTATACTTGCAATAATTTTTTTTTTTTCTTTGTAGACTGCCCTAGAAGCTTACACAGTTGGAGTGATTGGTAATATTTTATTTCTACTACTTAATATTATCAATTACTTGTATCAGTTATTTCTAAAATAACATATATTTTCTTTATTACTGTTGTTTTCACTTCAATTGGCTTGTATCTATATTAAAATTTATTGCTATGTTTAATTTTGCTTTTCAACAGTAACATTCTATCACGTATCATTGGTGTTAGAAGCATTTGCACTGACCTGTGCTGTCACTTTTGGTCTGAGTATTTACACATTGCAAAGCAAAAGGGATTTCAGCAAGTTAGGAGCTGGGTAAGTATCATATATAAGTTAAGCTATTGTTATATAATTTGAACAATATTAAATATAAACTCACTAGTTGCTTTTAACATGTAAATTCATGCAACTTCCACGTAAATTTTATGAAAATTCTTTTCAACTCATAAAAATAATGTAACTATGATTTTGTCAATAAGACTGGCTAACTGACAAAGTACATTAACTGCCTCATTACATTTAGTTATGTCACTCTAATCTTTATTTCCAATCTTGTAAGAACCATCAATGCTTTTACCCCAACATAATTTTAAGGAACTTAGAAACTTAGTAAAACTTGTTACGGATTTTGATTCTTGGTTAAAATATCTTGTTGATTATGGAGAGAATGAAGTATTCATTTACTAAATCCTTTTGTCTTTGATCCATTGCATCAATGAGAAAACTTTTTTCCCCCAACTAAATTTAAAAAGTCTTTGCTGTAATTATCTCCCTTGTATTTCATAGTATTTCTTCTCACTTCATAAATTGTAAATTTTATTCCTACAAGCGCTAAATCAATTTTCCTACTTTTCAGTCTTTTTTCAGTGTTGTGGATTCTTATTTTAGCTGGACTTTTACAAGTAAGTACCCTTTATGTTTATACTATTAATATTCATTGACTCTTACTCCTCTTTTCATTACCATCACCTGTTTAATATACACTGAATAACTTTACATATTTTCCAAATCGGTCATTTAAATTATTCCTATTAATGATTGATTTTTTTTAAGCTAGTTATAACGTTCTCCTTTTCTTTTACTGGTTTCTCCAGCATATTCTCTTTTAATCCAAAACAGCTGATGCACCTGCTCAAATGCAAACCTTTTACTTTTTATGCTTCCTATATCTAAATATATTAGACATTTTGTTCCTTTTCTGGCTTTATGGTAGTGATCTCTGCAACCTTTTCCAATCTATCTCTTTGCATTTATGTTTATGTTAGCAATAGTATTCTCCACCGCATGACTTATTGGCTAGACCTTGCACTAGCCACAGTTTTAGTCTGGTCTGTAGTCTTCAACTGGTTGGCTCATAAAATATACCAGTTTTCCACTATGTTATAAATAATGATATTGTCCCCCACCTTTTGCCATAAATGTCATCTTGTATTTATACATTTAAATGCATTAACACTCACACACACATATTTTTTTTGTCACTACTTTCACTGATTTCCATGACTCTGTCACCATCCAATTCCATTATTATGAATTTGAATTGGGAGCTTGAGTCATAGTGAATCTTTCATTGGCTGATTACACAACCATGGACACACCCCTATGAATGTGTTGCAGTTACTTGATAGAGCTTGGTGTTCCTGACCATTGACCTAGGATTCCTCCACTCAGCATTAATTTAAGAAGCATCATTGGCTCAGTTGAGCTCTTCTGCTACCTCTTCACAATCTGCCATGCTGCAGTCCCATGACTTTGCCATATCCCTGACAGAGTAGCTGAACAGATGCTATGCCTTGCTAAAGGGCAGCCCATAACTATGCAGTCTACAGTCATCATTCCTGAGGTATTTTCAAATACCTGATCTTTCCTCCTGTAAGATTCAATTCTACCTTCACTTTAAATATATGTCATAATGTGACTTGATATCAGTTGTTTGCTTCTTTATCCTTTTATTCTATTTTACACTTACCTGCTCAATTGAAACACTGCCTGTAGCCAATCGTTGTTCAGCAGCTATAACATCCCTCTGCTTTTTAGTTGCAGTGTAAATTGGAGTTTAATGTGACCTCGTGTGTACCGTTGGCGATTTTTTTTTTCCTCTGTCTTCCCTTCTCTGGATCTTTCCTTCTCCTATGTTTCCGACAAAGAGCTCCGCTCAAAACGTTAAACCCTCCTTCTTTCCTTCTTTCCTGAGCATCCAATAATACTATATTTGTTCCACGTCCTCGCGTTGTTGTGTTTTTTTGTGTTTTCTTGTTTGGATTAACTTTATATATATATTTATATATATATATCATCATCATCGTTTAACGTCCGTTCTCCATGCTAGCATGGGTTGGACGGTTCGACCGGGGGATCTGGGAAACCAGAAGGCTGCACCAGGCTCCGGTCTTATCTGGCAATGTTTCTACAGCTGGATGCCCTTCCTAACGCCAACCACTCCGTGAGTGTAGTGGGTGCTTTTTACGTGCCACCTGCACTGGTGCCAGGCGAGGCTGGCATCGGCCACGGTCGGATTGGTGCATTTTACGTGCCACCTGCACTGGTGCCAGGCGAGGCTGGCATCGGCCACGGTCGGATTGGTGCATTTTACGTGCCACCTGCACGGAAGCCAGTCGAGGCGGCACTGGCTTCGGCCACGATTCGGATGGTGCTTTTTATGTGCCACCGATATATATATATATATATTATATATATATATATATACAGTAAATGAAGTATAAGGATTTCAGTCCTCACCTCTTGTGTATATAAATACATACTGAAAGTAACAGAAATTAAACTAATAGATATAGATACATAATGAAAGTAATTGAAATTGAAACCATGTAATAGTGAAAGAACCTGACTTGTGTATGATCACATATGTAAGTGTGTATGGATGTACGTATATATATATATATATATTGTTATATATGAGGATAATATCGATATTTAAGTGTCGAAATTATCAAGTGGCCAGCATGAAAGAAATACCTTACAAAGGTGAAAAAAATTTTTAACAATTAAAAATGAGGGTGTCTAAAAGACACCAACATGCCGAAATAGCAGTCGAAACTCTGACTATAAAACCACGTTAAATGTTCATATCGCACCATGAGGTAAAACGGTAAAGCTTATTTAAAGCAGAACCAGAAATCCTTGGATCTTGAATTATTCAATAATTTTTGCTTGTATGTTTTGTCCCTCCGCTTTACCTCATGGTGCGATATGAACATTTAACGTGGTTTTATAGTCAGAGTTTCGACTGCTATTTCGGCATGTTGGTGTCTTTTTAGACACCCTCATTTTTAATTGTTAAAAATTTTTTTCGCCTTTGTAAGGTATTTCTTTCATGCTGGCCACTTGATAATTTCGACACTTAAATATCGATATTATCCTCATATATAAATTTATATAATTCGTTATTATATTCACTGCGGTGCTTATTTTAACCATATCGTATTTATGCGGTGATTTGGCGGGCGATTCAAACTGGCTGTGTCCATACGTGCATATGTATGTATGTACGGCGCTCGTATATGTAAGTATATCGTTTGCTGTGCATATATATATCTGTATTTATGTACCCTTGATATATTCAATTGATGACGGTAAAGCTTATTTAAAGCAGAACCAGAAATCCTTGGATCTTGAATTATTCAATAATTTTTGCTTGTATGTTTTGTCCCTCCGCTTTACCTCATGGTGCGATATGAACATTTAACGTGGTTTTATAGTCAGAGTTTCGACTGCTATTTCGGTATGTTGGTGTCTTTTAGACACCCTCATTTTTAATTATAGATATATATATATATATATATATATATATATATAGAGAGAGAGAGAGAGAGAGAGAGAGAGAGAGAGACTTCCTCAAGTGTCTGGGAGATCCTTAGTAGTAGTAGATAACTTGCATTGTCTAGGTGACAAAGTTAGTAGTGGAGGAGGAAGTTTTGAAAGCGTAGTTGCTTGAATAAGAAAAGGCTGAACAGCGTTCAGAGTGCTACTAATTTTGTAGGTAACAAAAGGCCTGTATCAAAGAGTGAAAGGCAGATTATATGATGCCTGTGTATGTTCAGCTCTGCTATATGGTAATGAAGCTTAGACTATGACTACTGAAGCCAAGCAAAGGCTTGAAACAAATGAAACCAGCATATTCCACTGGGTGGATAATGTCAGTGTTCATTAACAGCAGAATGCAAATAATTTGAGAGAAAAATTGGGTATAAGAAACATCAGTTGTAATGTGCAAGAGAGCAGGCTGCACTGGTATGGTCATGTGATGCATGTGGATGAGTACAGCTACTTAGAGAAGTGCCAATCTCAAATTGTGGCGGGAATGTGTGGAAGGGATAGACCTACGAAGACATGAATTGAAATAGTGAGAAAGGATCTTCAGATGTTAAGCCTCACAAGAAATGACAAGGGACCAAGGCTTCTGGTGGTTTGCTGTGCTTGTGAAGACACATGAAGCTAAGTAAAACTGTGGTTGTCCATACATACAGGTACATCCTCTACATCCCTCTCTCACCCTTGAGGACTCTTGGGTGCTGGTTACATAAAAAGCACCCATGTCAGTGCCACTTACAAGCACCTGTGCTGGTGTCACGTAAAAGCACCCATACCAGTGCCATGTAAAAGTTCCCATGCTGGTGTGACATAAAAATGCTTTTGCTGGTGCCACATAAAAAAAAAACACCCTGTCCACTCTGTGAAATGGTTGGCGTTAGGAATGGCATCCAGCCACAGAAACCATATCAAAATAGAAGATTGAAACCTGGGCAACTGCCCAGCTGGCCAGTTCCTGTCAAACCATCCCGCTCATACCAACATGGAAAGCAGATGTTAAAAGATGATGTGTGGGTGGGAGTGTTTGCATGTACTCTTGTCTGGACATGTAATAGTTGTAAATAAATATGACCTTGCTTGGAAACAGATGAGGATTGTGTCAGGAAGTGCATCCAGCCATAAAAAATCTGCCCCAATAAATTCCGTCTGACCCTAGCAAGCATGGAAAATAATGATGAAGATAAATTTGTAAACTTTTATTCAATATTAGTGTTCTTGAAAACATACATTTAAATTGCATCACAAAATGACAATCAAGAAAACAATCAGATACCTGAAATATCAAAATTATTCGATAATTGAATGGTTTCACTGATAAGTCACATGCTGGTGTGAAATAAAGTGCTGAATTAAGCATACCACCCAAGTCTCTTCAGACACACCCAATCTTCACCATTACTCTTCCACCCTTCCCCACCAAATAGACACAGAACTGCTCACATACCCCAATCAACCTTCTCATTAGTCAAAATTGGTAAACAGCCCTCAGTTAAACATCCATTAATGCTACTTTTCCCAAAGAAATGAATGCATAAACATGATCTACCCAATGTCCATGGATACTACAAACTGTATTGTAATCATCCCAGAAATATGGACTATGATCTTAAGAAACATGCAATTTGTGAAAACAAGCATTGTGATGCATTAAAATATTTATAAATTCCATCCAAGGATTATTATTGTTATTACTATATATATATATATATATATATATATATATATATATATATATATAGGCAGAGTAGGATATAGCCTAGTCATCCATATAGTTTAATCAGGTTATCCATGAGGGAGTCATAGCTAACGATTGGTGTAGCAGCAATATAGGCAACTTTTACAAAGGCAAAGGTGATACTTTAGACAGAATTAATTACAGAGGCTTCAAATTGCTGGACCAAGTGATGAATGTCACAGAAAGGGTCACAGCTCAATTAATGAGGAAGTATAGACGAGATGCAGTTCGGATTTGTGCCAGGCTGGAACACAACTGATGCTATATTCCTGGTTAGGCAACTGCAAAAGTATTTAACCCAAAGTAAACCTCTGTACCTGGCTTTTGTAAATATGGAGAAAGCCTTTGACAGAGCCCCCCCCCCCACTCCTTTATCTAGTGGTCAATGTGAAAGCTAGGTATAGATGAGTGGTTAGTTAGAGCGGTACAAACCATGTACAGAGAGGTTGCCAGTAAGGTGAAGATTGGCAACAAGTATAGCAATGAATTCAATGTACAGTTAGGAGTTCACCAAAGCTCAGTTCTCAGCCCCCTCTTGTTTATCTTTGTCCTATGGGACTTTACAAAGGAATTCAAGACTGGCTGTCCCTGGGAGCTCCTCTACACTGATGACCTAGTTCTTATAGTTGACTCACTACCTGATCTAGAGAAGAAATTTCAAGTGTGGAAACAAAACCTGGAATCTAAGGGCCTGAGAGTTAATCTAGCAAAAATTAAAGTCCTAATAAGTAGGAAAACAGACAAATCACAAGTCCCTTCTGGGAGATGGCCTTGCTTAATATGTAAGAAGGGTATTGGTAGGAACTCCATACGTTGTACCCAGTGCAAGCTTTGGACACATAAGAGGTGTAGCAGTACCAAAAGAAGGCTAATGGAGAATATGGTCTTTGTGTGTGGTAAATATGCTGGTACAATAAGCACTAAAAATGCACAGACAATTGACACCCTCAAATGCTTGGGAAAATCATTACAAGTAGTAGACAGCTTTTGTTACCTAAGAGACCAACTTAGCTATGGTGGAGGAAGTTCTGAAAGTATAGTTACTAGATTAAAAACAGGCTGGGCAAAGTTCAGAGAGCTCCTACCTTTGTTGGTAACTAAGGGCCTCTCTCTCAAAGTGTAAGTCAGATTGTACAATGCCCTTGTATGTACAGCTATGTTACAGAGCAGTGAAACATAGGCTTTGACTACAGAGGACTTGCGAAGGCTTGAAAGAAATGAAGCTAGCATACTCTGCAGATTGTGTGCAGTGTAACCACCCTGATATGGTCTTATGATCATAATAGATGCAGAAGTACTATAGGAAATGTTATTAACCTTGAAATAATGAATGCACATAATATTAAAAAAATTAAAACTGACATGAGATAAGTAGTGTCTCTTGAAATCAGCAGAGGACCTAATTTGTATTTTAGTCAAATTCTGGTGCTTAGTATATCAACAATGCATCAATGACATTTTATTGCAAGCAATGATCACCCAGAGGACAATTGTTGGGTACGCTACACTTACAATTATTTGTATCATGTTAAATTACCATTAGCTTCTTATTTTTGTTGTTAATATTCAAGTTCATTTCCATGTTTATAGTATTATCTATACTATTAATGCAGTTATTATAATGAATTATTATTATCCTTATTATTACTATTAACACAAATATTGTTATCTTTAATCTCATTACTATTGGGATGATTATTATTGTTGTAGTAGTAGCAATAGCAGCTGTGCCAATGATGATCATTAATCTTCTTCAATATAGCCTTGACAACTGTTTTATAATTCTTGTTAAGTTCCTTACTAATAGGAGTCATTATTGTTTAATCCTGGAAACAATCTTTGATAGTTTCTTTTAATAGGGGCTTGAATGCTTGAAATTTTTATTTTCTTAATCATTGACAGTAGATGTATATAAATTACATGTGTGTATAAATTTCTGATGCTTCACCATGAAGCATTAAATTACTGAACCCAATACATAAATGTTGACAATTCTTTTATATATTATAACTGATGTTATAATTGCCAGTGTATATGCATACACGTGTGTGCGTGTGTGTATATCTTTCTAAAGATACATACTTAGGCAGACAGATAGACCAATCAATCCTCATCATCACCATCATTGTTTGTTCACTTTCTATATTGGCATGAATTGGATGGTTCAACAGACTCCAACATTATGTTCCAGTGTCTGTTTTTGATGGTTGGTATGGCTTGAAGTACTTCCTAATGTTAACCACTTTACATAGTGGTGGACTGAGTACTTTGTCACGGCACAGCTCCTTTGAGGTTGCCTGAAACTGTCAAGACTTTAAGAGCCTTTATAATGGAAAGTAGAATAGGAGAGAGAGACAGACAGAGAGATAGGTGTGGGGAGTGCTAACTTTAGGTGGGGTACATAGAGGGAATGATGACAGGAACAGATTTATTGTTGTAAGAGAGAAGTAGTTGAAAGATTAACAACGTATTCTATATTCCCTGCACAATATTAAGGTAGAAGTACAGAGGTGGTGAGGAATAGTGTGAGGCATTAATGAAAAAGAGAGCAACTGAATAGTAAGGGTGATGGAGTGGGTTGTGTGGGGAGAGGAATCCAATGTTATCCCACATTATAAGAGCAAATATGGTTAGATGTGAGTGGAAGAGAATGTGAGATAGGGACAGAGATGAGAGTGGCAAGAATCCAGAGAAAGTTTATGATAGAAAGAGATGAGAGGGTATTGAGATAATGGAAAAAACTGGTGAGCAGACAGTCAGAGAAAGAGAGGAGGGAAGCAATGTATGATTGTAGTAAGAGCATTGAGAGAAAAGCTGGAGAATATTGACATAGAAGTGTTAGAGAGTGAAGGTGAATGCAGTGGAAGCATCCAAGGTGGGGACTGAGCATGAATGCAGCAGAAACATTAAAAGCTTGGTGGTTATATACCATTAAAGTGATCTGGATGATCTTTCTTCATAGCCCAGATTTTGACTCTATAAAAAAGAATGCTCTCTGATCCTGCCCTCAAAAAGGCTGGCTTTCTTGACTTTAAAATACTTGATTGTTAGATGTTTTGAAGCAAGCCTAGTTTCTTGTAACAGACATTTTTACTGTAGTAAAACCACCTTGAGTTGTGTGCTGTCTCTGGGACAGATTGACAGGTGGCTTTCATCTTCATTAATCCTCAGGTATTCAGTCTTCTTTGTATTGAGAGATAGACCAACTCTGACTTCAGCATTCTTGAGGGTGGGTAAGTTTTGTATATTACACAGTTAAAGAGCTGGGTGCCTCCTTGAAAGACTCCTCTTGTTAGAAACACACACACCAGTCTAAAAAAGCAGTTTGATCGAAAAATGCTATCAAGTTATACACATTAATATGTACACACACACACACACACATTATCAAATATGTTCAAAATTGCTATAAATTTTCAGTCACAAACTTCAGTAAACTATTTATAATTACACTTTTATATTTGAATTGATTAGACAATGGCTATCAACCAGTCATAAGTTTGGTTAAAAATAAATATTTGTAATATTTTCTTTATTTTAGATATTCTTCCAGAGTGAAATGATTGACAAACTGTTGGCTATTGGAGGTGCAATTGTCTTCTCACTGTTTATTGTCTTTGATACTCACATGATGATGCACAAGTTGTCAGCTGAAGAATACATTGTAGCTTCTATCAATCTCTATTTGGATATCATCAATCTGTTTCTATACATCTTACGTATACTCAATGATAATCGAAAATAAATATCAACTTCCAATAACAAGAGTTGCAATTTTTTTTTTCATTAATGAATTAAATTAATTAATCTAACAACCAGTTAAATAATGAATAAATTAAATACTGTTACTATTGAGTATTTTTCCATATATTATAATTTGTACTATATGCTAAATAAATGTGATTATTTCAAAATTTAACTTGTTGATGAATTTGTTACTGTGAATGCTTGTTTCCAACCTTGTGATTTTTGTATTCATGTCACTCTGCAACAACTTGGGCGAATGTCTTCTACTATAGTCCCAGGTCAGCCAAAACCTTGCGAGTGAATTTAGTTGATGGAAATTGAAAGAATCCCATCGGGCATGCCTGTGTTGTGGTAAGAAGATTGCTTCCCAGCCACATGGTTCTAGGTTCAGTCCTACAGCATGACACCTTGGGCAAGTGTTTTTTACTATAGCCTCAAGCCAAACAAAGCCTTGTGAGTGGAATTGAAAGAAGCCATTTGTATGTGTGTGAGTATGGAACTTAGTGCAGCCTCCCAGCTTGCCAGTCGTCGGTCAAACCATCCAACCCATACCAGTATGGAAAGCAGAGGTTAAACGATGATTATATATATATGTGTGTGTGGAAAATAAACTTACTTGGATATGGATGCATTGTGTTCAATTAAATAATATATATACTCACATATATATATATATATATATATACACACACATACATACAGGAAGTCACCAACGGTGCAAATAACATGAAATACGTAAACAAGGAAAAAAATGAGTGAAATATGTTAACACAAGCAAAAAATGGAAAACAGGACAAGTTAGCACTGAGAAAGGACCCTTCATCAGTTGTGTTAACTTGTCCTGTTTTCCATTTTCTCCTTGTGTTTACGTATTGCACTATTGGTGATGTCCTGTACCTATATATGCATGTATATAAATATATATATAGTTGAAATTTACTGAAAAACAAAAGATGACAGGTTTATAAACAACAAGCAGGTGTATCAGTTTGATGCTCAAGAAGGTGAGAAAGTCTTATGTTTTGAGCCTTCAACAAAAAGGAACACAAAGAAATAAAGAGAGAGAATTAAAAAAACTTGTGAAGTTATATATATATATATATATTATTTATTATATGCATGTGTGTGTTTATATATATATTCTTTTATATGTTTCGGCCTTGTGGTTGTGGCCAGGCTGGGGAGCCGCCATTATATATATGTGTTTATATATGTATATATATAATTGTTAAACAGGACAGCAAACATTAAGGCAAGGCAAACATTTCAAGTCGTATAAAATATTATTATAGGCAGAATTTCAAAATCTTACAGCTGTTTCTGGGATATCCTCGTGTATGGAATATTCTGTCATCAGAGACAAATAGGGAAAATGAGAATGGTATACATTAATGAGATGACGACATAGAGAAAGGGAATAAAAGAATAAGAAGTATATATATATATGTATACGTATATATGTATGCATATATATATATGTGTGTGTATATATATATAATATATATATATATATATATATATATATATATATACATATATATGTGTATATATACATATGTATATATGTATGCATAAATGTATATATATATATATACACATGTATGTATAAATATGCATATCCATATATATACATATCTATATATATATATATAGGTTATGTA
>NC_042997.1:79812046-79899546 GCF_006345805.1 Octopus sinensis
GAAATAGCAGCTAAAAAACTTTTTTAAGGCTATTTCTAATACTTAAGAAAATCTCTCTCATATATAGTGTTTGCTTAATTCAACTCACAAAAGTTTGGGGGTAAGGACATCGAAAAATCAAATGCTAAGGTTATTCGAGAACGTACGTTTCAAGATTAGCCAAAACAACATTTCTATCATCGGCTCAGAAATTCCTTGGTTGGATTTGGAAACACTGAAAATAAGAACATACCCTTTCGAAGATCTGCTCCCAACTAACAGTGCCAACAAATTCAAAATAAGCAAGCGAAGAATCTTTGTTCTCCCCTTTCCACCAGCGTGGGTTGAAATCATCAAACACTATGCTTATTTCGGTAAAATCCGAAGTATTAATCAGAGGGAGATTAATTATAATTTCAACAATTGAGGGCAAAATTATTAATTATTAATCAATTTCACCAAGTGTTCAGTATGCAAAGGGACCATTCAAATTATATATATATATATATATATATATATATATATATATATATGTATGTGTATATATATGTATATATACATATATGTATATGTGTATATATATTTATATATACATATATATATGTATGTATATATATATTTAGCTGTTGCCTCCGCCATCACGTCACACTCCATGGCTTCCTCTTGAAGTTCCACGCCACCACCTCCTCAATCCTTCACCTGCTTCCCCTCCCCCATCCCCTACATCCTCCCCTCCAGCTCCCCTGACTCCCTCCTATCCCGCACCCACCCCCTTCTCCCTGCCCCATCCACATACCCACACACACCCCACCCTGACCTTCCTACGCCTACCCCATCATCACCCAACCATCCCAACTCTCTTCCCCACACCTCTGCACCCCACCTTCCTGACCCTACTCATCCCACCACCCTGCTTCCTCACACAGTTGTCACTATACCACCCAATCTCCCACTCTCCGCTGCCAAGTGCTCTCTCCTCAGTAAGGGATTCCACTTCACGCCTGTCACGCGCCACTGTGACGAATTTGAGACACAGACCGACGTCAACCAGTTCCTGCACCGCCTCAAACTTTGCGAGGTCTTTCAAAATGTGACCTCGTGTGCACCGTTGGCGATTTTTTTTCCTCTGTCTTCTCTTCTCTGGATCTTTCCTTCTCCTATGTTTCCGACGAAGAGCTCCGCTCAAAACGTTAAACCCTCCTTCTTTCCTGAGCGTCCAATAATACTATATTTGTTCCACATCCTTGTGTTGTTGTGTTTTTTTGTGCTTTCTTGTTTGGATTAACTTTATATTTATATATACATATATATATGTATGTGTATATATATATATATATATATATATGTATTTATATATACATATATATATGTATGTATATATATATATATGTATATATGTATATATATATATATATATATGTATATATATATGTATATCTATATATATACATGTGCATATATATATATATATATATATATATATATATATATATATATATGCATATCTATATATATACATGTGCATATATATATATATATAATATATATATATATATATATACACATACGTCTGACTTTGTGCGGACATCCTAGTATATAGTTCTGCAAATTATATTTATTTGGACAGTCACACTGAAGATCTACGGACATTTACGTAAGTAAAATTACGTAATATGTTGATAACATGTATGTGAATAATCCATATTTTTATTGCTTTTCTTTTGTCTTGCTCTATTACGTTTTGGTTTGCTAAATTTTTCTTGAGAACATTTCTTAGTGGTAAGACTATAGCTGATCTACTTCTAGCATAAGGGTTGTCCATATAGTGGTCATCCCTCTCATATGAATATAATACAATTTTACTGAACCTTCAGATTTTTATATGCTAGACCACTGGTGTGAACTGGATGTTAAATTAATATCAAATTTCTCACCCTCATTTTAAATTTATATTTATATATATGTGTGTGTGTATGTGTGTGTGTGTGTGTGTGTGTGTGTGTGTACATGTATATATATGTATATGAAAGAAGGTTTGAAAATGCAATTTTAAAGATGTTTATTTACTTGATCGGTTCCACTTTTTTAGAAAAAGATTGTCAAAAGTAAAATATAAAGTTATGTATAAGCTTTATTGTGTTAAGTACTGGTTGTCACAAAAGTATTAAAATACATATGTACATTCTTTGATAAGAAGAAAATATCAATAACAGTTTACAAGAAAATATTTGAGAAAATATTCAACAAAAAGTATTAGGACTACAATAAAAATCATGTTTGTTTGGTAGTATATATATATACAGATGGAGATATATTTAAGAGTTTACAAAGAATTTGAGATGAACAAACCTGTTTTCTCAGCATTTTTTATTTTGTGTGTAGCTAAGGGTTGTTTGCTATTTTAAGGGACAGTGTGGGGGTTGGTTGGGGTGGGGGAAGGGAGAGCAATATGGAATTAAAAGGAACTTTTTTGTTTCTGGACTAGTCTGTCATGGTTCAGTGGTTTTGGGGACTGGTCTTAGAGGTCAGAATGGTGTGAGTGTGTGTGTCTCTGTGTACGTCAAGAAGATATACATTGTTACAGACTCTGCCTGTCACTGATGTTTTGTTTTTATGGGGTCAGTTTTAATTTATAGACTAGTTTATCAAATCCTTGTATATAAAAGGCTGAGAGAACAAAGGGCAATATCTGTTAGGGATAGGGCTGAGGGAACAGACAGAAATCATAGTTGGTATAGTTATAAAAATCAAGATTTATGAGAAGCAATATCATGAGGTTTGGTAAAGGAAAACTTAAAACAAGATGTTAGCTGACAATTAAGGGGGCCGCCCACTAGCAGACCATTGATAATGAAACAGGGGAAGTCTTATCATGTAGTACTATAGTTAAATATTTTAAACAATGTTGCTATATTGTATACAGTTAAAGATTAGGGTTATTCAGAGGATTATTAAGGAGAATATTATAATAAAATGATAGAAATTTATGAATACTTTTTCCACAATAGTGGGAGGAAAAGAAATTATCCAGAAATAGTTTAATATTTATACATATTTTACACTTAAATATTAACTCATCAGATTGTATCTGTGAATATTGATTAATTGGTATATACTGGTATTAATAAAGGGGTATTGAGATAAAAGAACATGCTAATTATATATTAATAAAAATAAAATTATAATCTAAGCAGTTTTTTTTATATAAGTAGCGAATATACCAGTATAGTTTTAAATAAGCTAAGTATAAATTTATAGAGATACAAAAATTAGATTAATTTTATAAATAAATAAAGGCTAATTATAAAATAATAAAGAAAAGAAAATAATCAAGTAGGGCAGAACACTATAGAAAAGGAATTACGAATACTATGGTAAAGTATATGTAGCTTATGAACACCAATAGATAAGATTTATAGAAAAAGTATAATAAATCAAAATATATTAGACTAAAACTTATATATATATATATGTGTGTGTGTATGTATATCTTCTTGATAACTTAGTAATTTCTACGCTGGAGTGGAGACAGCATGTTCTTTGTCTATCTCCTTAATCTCTTGGAGATTTTAGGAATAATTATACTAATGTGTCCATCTGTTCTAATTTAATTAAATTCTATGTCTTTGTGCAGCTGAGGATTGCTCTGCATTTAAATTGATGTAATGATTGCATTGTTCAATTAAATGGAGTTGCATGAAACGATCATACTGCATTACCTCTGGATATCCTTGTTGCTTATTTTGATATATATATATATATATATATATATATATATAAAAGTGAAGTTGTGTGAGTGTCTGTCTCCTACGATTTAGATTCCTAACTACTCCCACATTTTGTGGTGCAGTTTAACCAAATTCGGGTATATTATAGTCGTGATTCATATCGAGCCCGTCTGGGTATTAGCACGCGTCTATGATGAGTCTACGATTTTAAAAATAATTTACCATAATTTTTTTCCATTTTAAAGCATATTTTTTTGGGTTCTTCCAATTTTTTCATGTGTCGATGGCGGCGGAGTTGGCGTCCATGCTCACACCTGCACCTGTGTTGCTTCTCCCCCTTCTTCCCTCCCTCGTGAAGCTGTGGGGAAGCAGGGTAGGGAAATCAACGTCGTAAAGCTTTGTCAAGATCAGCATTCTTTAGAACAACTTCATGGCTTGAAGTCGCCAAAACAGAAATCGCTAAAAAAGCTGAAACAGATCCACAAAAACGGCAAAAACTGCCACACAGGGCAGGTTTCCTGTGCAAACAATTTGCACAATCGAATGTTTTAGTTGTTGCACAAATCTTTATATATAAAAGTGAAGTTGTGTGTCTGTCTCCTACGATTTAGATTCCTAACTACTCCCACATTTTGCGGTGCAGTTTAACCAAAACCGGGTATCTTATAGTCGTGACTCATATCGAGCCCTTCTGGGTATTAGCGCGCATCTACGATGAGTCTACGATTTTAAAAAAAATTTACCATCATTTTTTCCATTTTAATGCATTTTTTCGCTATTATATAAGGGAAGTAACTCTCTAAAAATGTCTACGATGAGTCAACGATTTAAAAAAAAATTACCATCATTTTTTATTCCATTTTTAATGCATTTTTTTTGCTATAACTCTCTAAAAATGCTTATATAGTTATTTCCCTTACAAACCCGAGCAACGCCGGGCGATACTGCTAGTATATATATATATTATCATCATCATCATCATCATCATCGTTTAACGTCCGTTTTCCGCGCTAGCACGGGTTGGACGGTTCGACCGGGGTCTGGAAAGCCAGGGGCCGCTCCAGGCTCCAGTCTGATTTGGCAGAGTTTCTACGGCTGGATGCCCTTCCTAACGCCAACCACTCCGTGAGTGGATTGGGTGCTTTTTACGTGCCACCTGCACAGGGGCCGGGGGGTCCGGCATTGGTCGCGATCGGTTCGAGCTTTTAATGTGCCAGCGGCACGGGGGCAACTGGGTCCGGGGTACTTTGGGGATCCGGGGTACTTTGGGGATCCGGGGTACTTTGAATGGGTAGGGGGTATGTGGAATTGCTGCAGAAAGCAGCCCGGGTCTTTGCAGTCACAGCATATCTCCAGAGATCTCGGTCTTTCGCCATTGCCTCAGTGAGGCCCAATGCTCTGAGGTCATGCTTGACTACCTCATCCCATGTCTTCCTGGGTCTACCTCTCCCCCTGATACCTTCAACTGTTTGGGAGTGGCACTTCTTCACACATCTCTCTTCATCCATCCGCAGCACATGACCATACCATCGCAAGCGTCGCTCTTGCACACCACATCTGATGCTTCTTATATCCAGCATTTCTCTTAGGATGCTTACACTCTGTCTTGCGTGCACACTGACACTACACATCCAGCGGATCATGCTAGCTTCATTTCTTTCAAGTCTACGCATGTCCTCTGCAGTCACTGCCCATGTTTCATTACTGTGAAGCATGGCAGTTCGCACACATGCATCATACAATCTACCTTTCGCTCTGAGGGAGAGACCTTTTGTTGCCAGTAGGGGTAGGAGCTTTCTGAACTTTGCCCAGGCTATTCGTATTCTAGTGGTGATATTCTCTGTGCATCCACCTCCGCTACTAACTTGGTCACCCAGGTAGCGGAAACTATCAACTACTTCTAGTTTCTCTCCCTGGAGTGTGATGGAATCTGTTTTCTGAGTGTCTGTTGTGTCTATTGTCCCTGTGCATCTGCCGCACATGAAAGCTATCTTATCTGTTAATTTCCCTTTAATGTATATATATATATATATATATATATATATATATATATATAATGTGAAATAGAAAGATGAATAATCTTGTAGTAGATTAATCAAAAGTTTAACCGATACCTTAGTAGCAAAAATCACAGCAGTAAACAGCACGGTTGGAGGTACAACCATCTGGCGTTGCAACCGTGCGTTGGTGCGGATAATTGAAATTAAAACATTATTGGTGAATTGAAGAAATGGAGCTGAACGCAGATTGAACAGAAATCGTTTTATTTCATTCTACACGTGTTTCGAAAGGCACAAATTACCAAAATCCGATTGAATAATGGGACCATATTGTGTCTTTCTCTTCAGGAAGAAAAAAGGAAATCCGCTGGAAAAACAAAAACAGAACAGAGGCTGAGCAAAAACAAATCGAACTATGCTCCTAAGAGCCCATGGCGAAACTGCGGCGTTACACTTATCTGGCTTTTAAATAGCGTTTATAAATAATACCGGCACCCATAGCCCTTGGTAACAAATTCTGAAATAGCCTTTAAGATATCTACGATTAACCACTGCAAGGGGAATTACTCCTGTAAGACAAACGGGGCTTGGTTTTTTCACAGCGGGGGGGTTTCCTTGACAAGGCAGGCTTAGATGAACACACACACATAAAACATAATTATATATATTTTTTTTCTTTCTACCACCCAACGGTTATCACGGCAGTAGCCACTGACAGCCGAACGATCAAACGCACACACGTACACAAAAAATTTTTCTACCCCTACGCCAACACACATATATATAGAACAGTATACACACACACGTCTCTAAGTAGATTTTTTCTCGCCCCTTATAAAACATCCAATATTCCTTAAATAGTCAGAACTTTATGCTCGGTCACAAAGAACATCTATACCCCTCACCCACATGATTGACCGATGCCTGACCCGTTGAATTCTTCAGCCACCGGTTCTCAACATACACTGATAAACAGTTTCGCATGGGCTCTTAGGAGCATAGTTCGATTTGTTTTTGCTCAGCCTCTGTTCTGTTTTTGTTTTTCCAGCGGATTTCCTTTTTTCTTCCTGAAGAGAAAGACACAATATGGTCCCATTATTCAATCGGATTTTGGTAATTTGTGCCTTTCGAAACACGTGTAGAATGAAATAAAACGATTTCTGTTCAATCTGCGTTCAGCTCCATTTCTTCAATTCACCAATAATGTTATATATATATATATATACATATATATTTGGGTTCGTGCCAGGGAAAAGTACCACTGATGCTATATTCCTGGTAAGGCAGCTGCAGGAGAAATACCTAGCCAAAGATAAGCCCCTGTACCTGGCTTTCGTTGACATGGAGAAAGCTTTTGATAGGGTCCCCCGATCCCTTATCTGGTGGTCAATGAGGAAACTAGGGATAGATGAATGGCTGGTGAGGACTGTGCAAGCCATGTACAGAGATGCCGTAAGTAAGGTTAGGGTTGGCAACATGTACACAGAAGAATTCAAAGTAGAGGTTGGGGTCCACCAGGGTTCAGTACTCAGCCCCCTCCTATTTATCATAGTACTCCAGGCAATTACGGAGGAATTCAAGACAGGCTGACCCTGGGAGCTCCTCTACGCTGACGACCTTGCTCTTATTGCTGAGTCACTATCAGAACTGGAGGAGAAGTTCCAGGTGTGGAAATAGGGTTTAGAATCAAGGGGCCTTAGAGTCAACCTAGCTAAAACCAAAGTACTAATAAGTAGGAAGGTAGACAATCCACAAATGTCTTCAGGAAGATGGCCCTGCTCGCTCGATCTGTAGAAAAGGTGTAGGTAGAAACTCTATAAGATGTACCCAGTGTAAGCTATGGACACATAAGAGGTGCAGCAATGTCAAAGGTAGGCTAACTGGAAGATAGTTTTTGTATGTAGCAGATGCTCGGGAGCATTAACCTCCGAAATCTGCAGAAAACAACTTCCGTCACTTTCCAGGGGGAAAAACTAGAAGTAGTTGATAGCTTCCGTTATCTAGGTGACCAAGTCAGTAGTGGGGGTGGGTGCGCTGAAAGTGTAACTGCTAGAATAAGAATAGCCTGGGCAAAGTTTAGGGAGCTCTTACCTCTGCTGGTGACTAAAGGCCTCTCACTCAGAGTAAAAGGCAGACTGTATGATGCGTGTGTACGAACAGCCATGCTACATGGCAGCGAAACATGGGCCGTGACTGCTGAGGACATGCGTAAGCTCGTGAGGAATGAAGCCAGTATGCTCCGATGGATGTGTAATGTCAGTGTACATACTCGACAGAGCGTTAGCACCTTGAGAGAAATGTTGTACCTAAGAAGCATCAGTTGCGGTGTGCAAGAGAGATGATTGCGCTGGTATGGTCATGTGGCGAGAATGGATGAAGATAGGTGTGTGAGAAAGTGCCAATCCTTAGCAGTTGAGGGAACCCGTGGAAGAGGTAGACCCAGGAAAACCTGGGACGAGGTGGTGAAGCACGACCTTCGAACTTTAGGCCTCACTGAGGAAATGACCAGAGACCGAGACCTTTGGAAATATTCTGTACGTGAGAAGACCAGGCAGGACAAGTGAGCCCAGCCCACTTATGAATGCCTTTCCTCCCTTGGACACAAAGACCGGTTGAGGCAAGCGAAGTCGATATAGAACCTCATCCGACGACAGACACCCATGCCAACCCCCCATGCTTGCGAAGACATGTTGGGGCAAGCGAAATCGAAATCGAAACCGAATTGAACCAGCCAGGATCCCTGGCCTGGTGGTACGTAAAAAGCACTATCCGACTCGTGGCCGTGGCACGTAAAATACTCCAATGCGACCATACGACAGGCACCCATGCCAACCCCCTTTGCTTGTGAAGACATGTTGGGGCAAGCGAAATCGAAATCGAATTGAACCAGCCAGGATCCCTGGTCTGGTGGTACGTAAAAAGCACTATCCGACTCGTGGCCGATGCCAGCACCGCCTCGACTGGCTTCCGTGCCGGTGGCACATAAAATACACCAATCTGACCGTGGCCGTTGCCAGCCCCGCCTGGCACCTGTGCAGGTGGCACGTAAAAAGCACCCACTACACTCACGGAGTGGTTGGCGTTAGGAAGGGCATCCAGCTGTAGAAACATTGCCAGATTAGACTGGAGCCTGGTGCAGCCTTCTGGCTTCCCAGAACCCCGGTCGAACCGTCCAACCCATGCTAGCATGGAGAACGGACGTTAAACGACGATGATGATGATATATGTGTGTATGCATAAATATATATATATTAGGTTGTTTCAAATGAAATGTCATATTTGAAAGGTAACAATATAATGTTTCAGAAGTGTTAGAGAACTGATTTATTTAATCAAAGTATGATCCATGTTCATTTATGACATTTACCCAACGTTTCTCTATGTCATACATTCCATCTTTTAAAAAAAAAATCATCTTTTGTTGTGATAAACTGTCCGAATGCTTCAATTACTTCTTCTTTATTTAAGAATGCTTGATTGCTTATAAAAAGCTCAAAATGCTTAAATAAGTGATGATCAGTAGGAAAGATATCAGGGGAATAGGGAAGTTGTTGCAAAATCTCATAATTTAGGCTTTGCAACTTTTGGACCGTAGCTTGAGGAGTGTGAGGGAATGCATTGTTGTGGGGCAAAAGTGGGCCATTTTTATTCACTAGTCTGGGTTGCTTCTTTTTCACATTCTCATGCATACAACCAATTTCCTGGCAATACGATGTTGCTGCTACTGTTTTTCCTTGTTGCAAAAATGAATAATGAACAACTCCCTTTGCAGACCACCATACAGTGACCAATTTTTAGAGTGCAATGGTGGGTTTGGGTAGTGTCTTGGTGACTCTCCTGCATCTAATCACTGTCTCTTCTCCTGCTGTTGTCAAAGAGTATCCATTTCTCATCACAAGTAATAATTTGATGCAAAAATGGTATTTTCCAGTTGAGAAAGCAATAAGGAGCACACTTCAAGGCGTCATTTTTTTTTTTTTTTTGAATCTCATTCAGTTAATGTGGAACAAACCTATCTGTTTTCTTAACTCTTCCAATTTTTTACAGGCGTCCAAAAACAGTTGTGTGAGATGTTTGGAGTTCTGATGAATGTTTTCAAAACTTTGTTCTTGGATTTTGCTCAGCCAAAGAATTTAATCTATCATGTCAAATAACTGATTTTGGCCTACCCCTTAGTTTATTTTCAAGGTATCATCTCTGAAAAGTTCTGATGTCAACAAAACCATTACCAAAGGCCCGCTTGATATTCTGTAGAGCTTTTGATATATATATTACATGTATATATATATATATATATATAGCACATATTTCGCCTTTTAATGTATTGATATATGAATAATATATGGCCTGAGCTAGTTTCACCAGCGATAATAATTAATTTTATTTTATCGCAATTTGACTTGTTTACATATTTCTCGATAAATTTTGAGCGTTAGACAATATACCAGAAATCCCTAGTTTTGTCGGGACGTTCTGAGTCTGCGCAGTAATCTGATTAGTTAGAGAGAGCAAATCATTAGAAGCACATGCTTCTAGTGAGTTAGGATCTCAGAACAACAGGGCTCTTACCGATGAATTCTCCCTGAGCAAATAAATTATCTTTATTGCTGAAAAGAACGAAACTGCAGTCTAAGAGGAACCGAGTTTGTAAATGTTTTTATTTTCATTTCACTAAATTTATCTAGCTTCTGTGTTTCTAGCACATATTTCGCCTTTTAATGTATTGATATATGAATAATATATGGCCTGAGCTAGTTTCACCAGCGATAATAATTAATTTTATTTATCGCAATTTGACTTGTTTACATATTTCTCGATAAATTTTGAGCGTTAGACAATATACCAGAAATCCCTAGTTTTGTCGGGACGTTCTGAGTCTGCGCAGTGATCTGATTAGTTAGAGAGAGCAAATCATTAGAAGCACATGCTTCTAGTGAGTTAGGATCTCAGAACAACAGGGCTCTTACCGATGAATTCTCCCTGAGCAAATAAATTATCTTTATTGCTGAAAAGAACGAAACTGCAGTCTAAGAGGAACCGAGTTTGTAAATGTTTTTATTTTCATTTCACTAAATTTATCTAGCTTCTGTGTTTCTAGCACATATTTCGCCTTTTAATGTATTGATATATGAATAATATATGGCCTGAGCTAGTTTCACCAGCGATAATAATTTATTTTATTTTATCGCAATTTGACTTGTTTATATACATATATATATGTATATAAGTGCATATATATATATATATATATATATATATATATATATATATATACGTGTATTTCCTTGATGTTAGTTATGGAACTAGGAGTCCAATATGGAAAATAACTGTGTTTGTTAATGTATGATTGATTGATTCTAGTTTCAGCTTATACTGATATATTTTGTTTATATTGTATTATTGTATTAATGTGTATATATATATATGTGTAGAATTATGAGTGTCTATGCACACATTTTTATATTTTACATTTTTATATTTATATGTAAATTTTTTTCACACTTATATTAAATTCTCTGAAGAGGCCGTGAGACTTCCTTGTTAATGTTTCATTTATACCTGCTTTATATGGCTAATAGGTTAAATGAGACATACTTGTCTTCACGGCCGAAACAGCTGTCAGATATGATGTAATTGTATTTTATATTTCTATTTCCATGTCTAGTTATATTTGCAATATATTATGTATAATGTTATTGTTGTTATGTAATGGTGTAATAAATTATTGATTGGGTATTATCTGATGGTTGATGTTTGATTGATTTAAGTATGTTTCTCCATTTTCTCATTTTGTGTATATATATATATATATAATATATATATATATATATATATAATATATATATATATATATATATATATACATATACATATATATATATGTATATATGTGTATGTGTGTGTATTTGTGTATATATATATATAAGTGTGTGTGCGTATGTATATATATCTATATATATTTATTTGTGTGTATCTGTTTATTTCCCACTACTGTTTGACAACTGATGTTGGTGTGTTTACATCCCCTTAACTTAGCAGTTCGGCAACAAAGATCAACAGAATAAGTATCAAGCTTAAAAAAATAAGTACTGGGGTCAAATCATTTGATGAAATATTCTTGAAGGCAGTGCCCCAGTATGAGCACAATCTAATGACTGAAACAAGTAACAGATATATGTGTGTGCATCTTTGTTGTTGTCTTGACATTCCATGATCATTGTAAATTAGTGTCAATGTCATACAAGCAATGTTATTCATTTCCAGTTTTCTGAAAAAAACATGTCTGACCATTGAAAATCTGCCCCAATGAATTACGTCTGACCTATGCAAGCATAGAAACATGGATGCTAAGATGAAAATGATGATGATGATGATGATGATGATGAATAGCTAGTTGTGGTCCTTTGTATTATGAGAATTGTAGAGTAGACATAGTAATTGCTTGACTAAATACCTTGTAATATTCAATTATATTCTTTCATATTCTGATATTAAATTCTATTTCAACCTTCTGGAGTCATTAAAATAAATGCCAATCAAGTACTGGGACTAATTAAATCAACAGGGTTGAAGTAGAGGTTCAGCCCCCTCTTGTTCATCATATTCCTTAAGGTAATAACAGGAAATCAAGACAGGATGCCCCTGGGAGCTCCTCTAGGCTGATGACCTGGCTCTTATAGCTAAATTGTTACTTGAACTAGAGAAGAAGTTCCAGGTATGGAAACAAGGTCTAGAATCTAAGGGCCTTAGAGTTAACCTAGCAAAAACCAAAGTTTCAGTAAGTAGGAAAGCAGACAAATCACAAATCCCTTCAGGTAGATAGCCCTGCTCAATCTTTAGAAAAGATGTAGGTAGAAACTTCATAAGATGTAACCAGTGTAAGCTTTGGACACATAAAGGGTGCAGCAATATCAGAGGAAGGTTAACAGGGGAACTAGCTTTGTATATGGAAGATGCACAAGTACAATAAATGCTAAAAATGTGCAGAAAATAGACTCCATCAACTTCCGGGGGGGGGGGGCAAGCTAGAGGTGGTACATAGCTTCTGTTATCTAGGTGACCAAGTTAGCAGTGGAGGTGGATGCTCCAAGAGCATAGTTGTGAGAATAAGATTAGACTGGGCAACGTTCAGAGAGTTCTTACACCTGCTGGCAACAAAGGGCCTCTCTCTCAGAGAGAAAGGAAAATTGCTTGATGCCTGCGTGTGAACAGCTATGTTGTATGGCAGTGAAACATGGACTGTGACAGTTGAGGACATGCATAGACTTGAAAGAAATGAAGCCAGTATGCTTCGCTGGATATGCAATGTCAATGTGCATGTTCAACAGAGTGTAAGCATCTTGAAAGAAAAGTTGTGCATAAGAGGCATCAGATGTGGTGTGCAAGAGAGACAACTGCACTGTATGGTCGTGTGATGCATATGGACGAGTACAGCTGTGTAAAGAAGTCCCGATCTCTAACTTTGGAGGGAGTCTGTGGTAGAGGTAGACCCAGAAAGACATGGGACAAGGAGATGAAGCATGATCTTCAAATTTTGAACCTCATAGAGGCAATGACTAGTGACCAAGACCTTTGGCAATGTGCTATGCTTGAGAAGACCTGTCAAGTCAAGAGAAATCACCTGTGCTGGTGGCATGTAAGGAACACCTTTCAAGCATTGAGCCTCACGGAGGTAAAGTGGCTAAGTTCCTTTCGAGTTTTAGGCTTCATGGAAGTAAGTGGTTGAGCCTCACAGAGGCAATGATCAAGACTTTAAGCATTATATCATGTTTGAGAAGAAGGCCCATCAAGCCAAGCAAAATCGTAGTCATGGCAGATACTGGTGTCATGCAAATGACACCCATGCTGGTGGCACATAAAAGCACCCATTACACTCTCAGAGTGGTTGGTATTAGGAAGTGCATCCAGCTGTAAAAAACCATGCCAAATCAGACTGGAGTATGAGGCAGCCTTCCAGCATGCAAGCTCAGTCAAACCATCCAACCCATACCAGCATGGGCAATGGACATTAATGATGATGATGATGATAATGATCCTTCTTAAAATTGCTATGCCAAAGTTAGAAATAATTATTACTGGCACTCATTATGTCAATAATTATCGTTATTGCCAACTCGTATATATCTAAAGACCTATTTAGCTCATGCATGCCACATTCTTTACATTAAGTTGACTTTTTCCTGACCTTTTGTTATTATATTCATGCACATGTCTGTACACATGCTTGTTTTTGCAGGAATTGAAATTCAGATTTTTCGCAAAACCAGAATATAGATTATGAATCAGGAAATGTCAATGAACTGTTCATTGCTTTAATTTTGGGTAAATAACTGTATGTCTGGAAAACAATATATGTCCATATTTAACATTAAGGTCCCATAGAAAGGCACTTGCTCTCATCTTAACTCTTTAAGGTTGGGTATAAACAACCAGTCTTTTCATGTGGAATGCAAAAACAAAGGGAAAAAATACAAAGTGATAATCAAATAGCTTATAAAGTAAATGTGGCTTATATACACCCACCTTCTTCACAATTTAGCAGTGAGTCAATAAGCTACACCCGTCTTTCTGCAGAAGAAAGCCTGTTGTGTCATTAAGCCACACTCAACCTTAAAGTGTTAAATGCCTGTGCTAATCAGTTCATTATATCACAAGAAAATGGGTTTTTAAAAAAATCATTGTTTTATTGCTCATTTCTCCACTGAACAAATTTGTAATCAAGCATGTAGTTGCCTTAACTGCTATAAATAGCAGCCAAATCTCTTTCCAGTTATAACCAACTCTCTTAAAAAGCATATTGGGTATAATTTGAATATATGTAATCCTGAATACACAGTGCCTAGGAGATCAGGGTGGGCATGGGTGGAACATCTTTGATCATAGGTGTGCTTAGTCAAGCTTTAAACTAAAATCATCTCTGAAACTTCGTATTCTTAGGTCTGATTTCACTTCTAATCAAGTCTTCCTGGTCTGTCTCCATTGTTAAATACCTTCCTCTATCAATTCAGGACTTTTTCACCTAGTATATATTTATACATCATATTTTTGAATTAGCAGATCTGCTTTTTCAGCAAACATTTCTCTAACGTCTAGTTGATATTTTAATCTTTTTATTTTCAACCTCACTTCATTTCTCTGCTGCTGAGGCGACCTTTTGTAATGAAGGCAACTTATTTAAGAGCTAATAACATAGGGTTAGTAAGTCTGCAGAGCTGACTGAATGATAATGGCATAGTTAGTCAGCGGATTTGAAGAGTGATCTATTGATGATTACTCTTCAAATGTTAGTTAGTCTGGCTATCCTCCCAGATGCTTTAATTTCACACAAGCACACCATCCATCACAGTCCCCACTCCATGTTCTTAATTCATCAACATTTGCCATTCCACGGTCCTGAAGCAAGTTGTCCACATAGGTTAGACATTTTCTTCCCCTGTTAATTCTTCCTCCAACTGACTGCCATAAGACCAGTTGATACACAGGTTCTTCTGGATACCTGATGCAGCAATCAGCAATTCTCATTCTTCTCTGCTGAATCTTCTCAGTCACTTTGAATAGATTTTGGTAAAGCTGCTCATTGGTTAAATGAGCTCTCCATGTAACATTCAGAGCCATTCTTAACATTCCTGTGTACCATGGAGATAAACAACCTAATTTTCAATTTACACTCTTCAAATCCTTTATTATATAAATAGCCTGGTCATTAGGTCTGGAGAACTAAATAAATGATAGTATGTTTGGAGAACTCAAATAGTAATGTCAGTGTAGTCAGTAAGTCTATATAACTGAACAAGTAATGGTAGTAGATCTGAGAAACTGAGCCGCAGTTGCTAATACAGCTTAATTCAAAAAGTATGGAGAGTTGAAGTAGAGATCTCAGTATAACCTGGCTGCTAGATCTGAAGACCTGGATACTGTATGTCTTGAGAGCTGAATAAGTGATGCCAATGTATGGTTAGTCAATGGGTCTGGGAAACTAAGCTAGAATTGTTTATGTAATTTGCTCAGTAAGTCTAGGAGTAGGTCTGGAGTACTGAACAAATGATATTAATGTGATGTGATCAGCTGGTCTTGGGAGCTGAATAAAGGGTGTGTCAGCTGCTCAAGAGGTCTAGCAAACTGAACTAGAATTGTTAATATAGTTTGATCAGTAAGTCTAGGGAGCTGATCTTAGAGATCTCAGTAAATCCTGACTATTAAACCAACTTAGACATCACTGACAGATGTTTCTTGTATGTAATTAGTAGATTCTATCTTATAACTTCTTCCATAACAACCTCTACTTCTCTGAACTATTGAGTGGAAGTTGTATACAGCCTCCGCTCAGACTCACATATCTCTCCTCTTCTTGTCATCCCCACTATTTTGCAAGTCTTCACCTCAGATCTCCCACTAAATAACAAGTATCTCCAAAGACAAAAAAATATAAGATTAAACTGGATATCAACCTTATTAATCCTACCTGTCAGAGAAATATGAGTAAAGCAATGAACACCATCCTGCCTCTGAGTAATTAAAAGGACCAAAAAAACAATTTTTCCCCGAGTATATTTATTAATATCTTATGCATATATAACAAACATAATATACCAACTGACACCACTACCAGTTATAAGTGACTGTCACTATCTCTTCTGCCATCATGTTTCACAGTTATTTCATTAATTTCAAAGGAACATCTAAGACTACTTAATATGGAGATGCAAGCTAAAAGTATTACAAAACTTCCACAATAATGTTTCTTCCCTTTCCTCCTTTAATATAGCTTTTATCCTATTTTTCTCTCATAAACTGGTAAGTCAGACAACATATCTTTTCTTCCCATCTTCTTTATTTTTGTAACACAAAAGCAGCAGGTCATCTTTACTTGTTCTCTTTTGTTAGCTGCCTTTCTTCCTCTCTCAATGATGTTACTTCTTAACTTGCTTTGAGCCTAGCAAACAGATTCACTATTGATTTGAAAATATATGATAGATATATTTATGATTTTATAATATGATATATATTAAATTCTTATTTAACTCTTTTGGTATCAAATTTATGTAAAAAAATTTTTTAGGTTCCAAAAACCCTTTCAAATGTATGATTATTTTAAAAATTAGTTGAAACATATGGGCATTAGAAATATGATCACAAAATGGTTAATATGAAATATTCAACAAAATCTAACTCTTGACATCATTCCTCAAATTGTATTCTTTTTTTAAAATCTATTTAATTCAATATAATGTTTTTTAAGATATCTATTTTGAACAAATGTTTTTCCTTAGTTGTTGTGGCATTTCTTTTTTTACCCTTTAGCATTTAAACCAGTCATAACTAGCTGAAATATTCTTATTTCTTTACTGCCCACAAGGGGCTACACACAGAGGGGACAAACAAGGACAGACAAAGGGATTAAGTTGATTACATTGACCCCAGTGCATAACTGGTACTTAATTTATCGACCCCGAAAGGATGAAAGACAAAGGCGACCTCGGCGGAATTTGAACTCAGAACGTAATGGCAGATGAAATACCGCAAAGTATTTCACCTGGCATGCTAACGTTTCTGCCAGTTTTACGTTCTAACCAGCCAAATCTGGCCTCTCACACCTACCCTACAATCTCATTGTGAAAATAATCAATCACATCATCAAAATCTAATAGCTACAAGACAATGCATGATGAATTCAAAACAATGTGAATAAATAAGTATTACATTTGAAAGAATACTGGGATGGAGCTTATCTTGGTTTTTTGTTTATTAAACAGTTGTAAAAACACTTCTCCCTCTGGGCATTCTAAGTTATGCAAGAGATATTTTAAATTCAGCACTGTAATATAAGGAAACTCTAGTAAATTAATCACATCCATATGTCTTTTTATGTTACATAATTTATAGTTAAGTATATTGGATCATTGACAAGTAAATATCTTTGCCAATAACATTAGACAACAAAAAAAATTTTTGAAATGGTGTTGAGACACCAAACATCTTTTTTTTAGCTAATTTGAGAGTGCTGAATCTGAAAATGACCTTACTTTTTCTTCATTAGCTACAGTTTTTGCTGTATAGAAATTCCTGAGTTTTGGGGGAAAAAATGCATTTTTTTCATTTGTTTTCTGTATATGTGATATTGATTGATGGCAATATTTCTCAAAGCAAAATCGTAGAAATCTCTCAATTCATATTTAAACCAACAAATATTGGTCTGCTTATTGAGAAATACTATTTTTGCAATAACAATCAGACCCTAAATCTTTAAAAATAACATGATTGAATATATCAAGACCAACATCAAATCATTAAATAAACTAACAGTAGAAATAAAACCTTCATGAACATAAAAACTATGGTAAAAACTTTCTCTTTCTTGATTGTCTGTCATGTTCAATGTTATTTAAGTCCCTTTTGATACTCCAGCTGTTGTCAGCCATCATTCATTTGTCCCACAGTCTCTGGTAGCACTCTTCCATTGTTTTGATATTCTGATGGAATCGTTCTTCTTACTCATCACTCACAATGCAGCATTTATCCAGGAATTGAACCTTAATAATCATATTAGTGCCTAGGTCCTGTAGACTTTTCAACAACTTTTCCACTAACTTCTTGTAGTTTTCAGCCCAGTGATTGCCTAAGAAGTTTTTCACCATGTCAACAAATGATGTCCAAGTGTGTAATTCCAAGTCATTCATTGAATTAACAAATTCATCATCCTTAATGAGTTTCCTGATATCAGGACCATCAAACACTCCTGTTTTGAGTTTTTCAGTGCTAAGTCCTGGAAACGATTTACATATATACTCAAAGCATTTACTTTCTTTGTCAAGTGATTTTACATACTGTTTCATTAATCCCAATTTGATATGGAAGGGAGGGAAGATGATTTTTTCTTTCAGAACTAGCACTGCACAAATAACGTTCTTTTCACTGACCTTCAACTCTGAGGTGGCTAATCTTTCCTTTTCAAGTGCTTTTCTTTTGCTCTTCTGTCCCACATACACCAAAAACATGGAAATTTCATGTAGCCACTTTGTTGACCAAGCAGGAAATTTACCATTTTCAAATCAACTCATAACACCCATTTATGTTTGGTGTAGTCAATCTGTTCCATAACCTGTTTGATGGCATCATGTTTTTCTTTCAGTGTTGTTGAATGACCTATAGGTATTGGCGCATACATGTTGGTATTATGGAGCAAAACACATTTTAAACTACATTCTGAACTATCAATGAACAACCTTCATTCATCAGGATCATATTTGTGAATGTCTAGTCAAAGAAGAACACTCTCAACATCAATGCAATGAACAAGATCTATGTTCTCATTAAAGAATGGTACAAATTCAGCATCCCTATTTCGATAGAATGTTACCTTTGTGCCTTTTGCTAACAGGTGTTTTTCACTGAGCCTAGAGGTCAAAAGTTCTGCCAATTCTCTGCTTAGATTTAAGTTGCAAACCAAATCATTCAGCTCATTTTGGTTAAACAGCTCTGGCACAGTTTCGGGAACATAGTCAGGATCGTTTTTGCTGTGTCTCTCATTTACATCAGTATCAGACTTATTACTTTCAACAAGTTTCAACAAATTTTCATGAAAAACTGGGATCAGCAAATCATCTGAATGCAGCACTGGTCGAATAGCGGAATGAAGACTGGGGTAGTCAACAGATCTGCGTTTCTTTTGGTTCAGTCCCACAACACTGACTGAGCAGAAGTAACATTCATCAGAGTGGTTCTTTGGCTCAAGCCAGATCATAGGAATAGCGAACCTCAGTGATTTTCAGGTACCTGAAGTCCTCTCATGTGTTCCAAACATGTCTTGCAAACAATGTGAAAGGCTCATGGTTTGTCCTGATCACAAAGCTTGACGTGAAAGTAAGCACAATAGGCTTTCTTGTAAAAGTCAGATATCTGTTTCCTGTTGGCTTTTGGTGTGAACTCACTGCATGTATAGCAAAATAAGTTGGGATCATTTTTGCATCCTCTCGTTGAAGCCATGTCAATTGATGTCTATCTCTATGATTAAAAAAAGAACATGAGCTGGTTGAGCATTTACATTACACTTTGCATGTTCACATTTAGGTAATTTGATGTTTCCTAATGTCCTATGGAAAGACTTGTAAAACTGTCAATAGCAAAAGACAGAAAGGGTTATTACGCTGATTCTACTTTGTATCTTCATAATCCCACGTGGAGGGCAGATGTTATGGTGAAACCATTTTCATGATGTTCATCTTGTACACTGGAATAGGTGCATTCATTTGGGATGTCTTTAGTTGGAGTTTTTTTCCAACTGTAAAAACAATAGCTCTAATGTGCTTGGTTTCCTTCCATATTGAAAGAATAAAAGAGATGAGATAAATTCACGAATATCAAACAGAAAATTTTTGAGTTTCATTTTTTTGAGGTCACCTTAATTATCAGGTTTACTAAAGTGTATTACTGATAAAGTTTATCAGTTAATTTGAAATGTGGCAATAAATTGGAAAAATTTGGTACTTTTATTTTAAAAGTTCTGACTCAAAAACACTTTTTTTCTTATAAAAATAGTTCATTATTTCAGGTGGCTGACATAAATTGCTCAGCCTACCTGAAAATTCATAGGTTTCTACTACCTTTTTTAACTAAATTTTGTGATCAGCCAAGGTCGTAAATTGATTATTTTTCCCCAAAAATGAGCAATTTCAGTACAGCAAAAATTGTAGCTAACCATGAAAAACTAAGGTCATTTTAGGAATCAGCACCATCAAATTAGCTAGAAAATGTATTTTGTTTCTTGGCACCAAAAATCGTGTTGACCAGTGTAATATAATATAAAATGATTGACTCTTCAGATGATAGACCAACATTATGACTGCACCAGCTGAGAATTTCATGTCAAATGTTCATAATATTAAATCAAATTCATTTTTGCTTGAAGAACAAAACAATGTTCCTCTCAGTCCTATCCTACCTAGTGTAGGTGTCCTGAAAAAAATACACTCAGTATTTTCTGTAAAACGGCTGTGTTAGGATGGACATCCCATATTAGAAACCAGACCAAAAATGAAACTTACAACCAAGACGTGGTCCCTTGATCTGTCTAGAACATAAATTACCCATCAAACCCATACCAGCCTGGAAACAGGACATAAAATGATGACAGTGACAAATGATGAATGTCAGTTGTAGAATAAATAAGCTGATATTGTTGCTTCTATTGACATTTCCAGCAAGTTAGGGGAATTTTTTTAAAATGTTATGGAATAATCTAATCTAATACAATAATTAGCTTGTATACTTTAATGGATGCACTCCATACTCCACAGCAGAAATGTTAAGACACCCTGGTGGTGAAGATTGACCTGCAAGAGTCCTGCGTAAGTGCCACATAAAAAGCACTCGTGGAAGTGCCATGTAAAAGCACCCATGCAGTGCTACATAAAAGCATCCAGCACACTCTGTAAAGTGGTTGGCATTAGGAAGGGCACCCAGCTGTAGAAACCATGCCCAAATCACACTGGAGTCTGAAGCAGCTCCCCAGCTTTGGTCAAACCATCCAGCCCATGCCAGCATGGACAACGGACGTTAAATGATGATGATGTTATAGAATGACAGAAAGTCAAATCAGGGTCAATCACTTCATTTCTTATCACATGCACATCCTGGAACCATTTTCAAAACATTTACCTATCATTGACTTAGTTCATCTAACTTTACACAAGTTCTTGCTGTCTAGCCCCAGTCAGCTCTTTTAAACAGATCTATGTACATAGGTCACAGTCAGTCAACTGACTGGGTACAAACTACAAATCATTTTTTTCTGCTGCACAGTAGAATAGTATATCCACAGGATACTTATGTAATGAAACTGAAATACTTGAGCCAACAATATATACTACATCTTCCTCTATTTGTGCAGTCCAGCATGCAGTAGTTTGTTGTATGAGATGCAGTGTGACAGTTTAACCCTTTAGCATTTTAAACCAGCCATACCAGACCAAAATATTCTACCCATTTTATGTTCAAACTGGCCATGTCCAGCCTCTCACACCTACCCTACAATATCATTCTAAAAATAAATGGTCAGTCACTGGAATTTCAAAACTACAAGATAATGCATGATTAACTAAAACAATGTGAATAAATAAGCAATGCATTTAATGGAGTAATCTGAATGCTAGAGGGTTAAGCAGGCTATATTTCTTCAGCTGTTCTTTCTGTTCCTGGAGGAAACTAAGGTGGACTGCATTGGAGAAAGATATTTGTGCTTTTCAGCAAAGGCACATGTGTGGCTGTGTGGTAAGAAGCTTGCTTCCCACTGCATAGCAACTTGAGCAAATGTCTTCTACTATAGCCTTGGGCCAACTAAACCTTGTGGGTGAATTTGGGAGACAGAAAATGAAAGAAGCCCATAATATATATATATATATATATATATATATATATATATACTAGCAGTATCGCCCGGCGTTGCTCGGGTTTGTAAGGGAAATAACTATATAAGCATTTTTAGAGAGTTACTTCCTTTATAGATGCCAATTCGGGCTTTCTTAGCCATTTCTGTTTTGGTGTCTTCAAGCCATGAAGTCGTTGTTCTAAAAGAACGCTGGTCTCCTTGACAACGCATTACGACGTTGATTTCCTTAAACTCCCTTCCCCACAGCTTCACGAGGGAGGGAAGAAGGGGGAGAAGCAAACACAGGTGCAGGTGTTTGAGCGTGGACGCTAACTCCGCTGCCATCGACACACGAAAAATTATGCATTAAAATGGAATAAAAAATTATGTTAAATTATTTTTTAAATTGTAGACTCATTGTAGACGCGCGCTAATAGCCAGATGGGCTTGATATTAATCACGACTATAAGATAACCGAATTTGGTTAAACTGCACCGCAAAATGTGGGAGTTAGGAATCTAAATCGTAGGAGACAGACACTCACACAACTACAGTTTTATATATATAGATATATATATTTGTATATATTTATGTGTGTCTGTGTCTGTGTTTGTCACCCCACCATTGCTTGACTTAGTAGTTTGGCAAAAGAGACCAATAGAATAAGTACTAGGCTTACAAAGAATAAGTTCCGGGACTGATTTCTTTGATTAAAATCCTTTAAGGTGGTGTTCCAGCATGGCTGCAGTCACATGACTGAAACAAGTAAAAGAAAAGAATAAAAGGATAGTAACAAAGGCTAATGAATTTATTGGTGATGCTGCAAGTTTGTGTTTGTTTAGACTGAATAAAATGGATGGAATACTTGGGGTAATGAGGATGATTGAATATGTAATGACAAAGTTTATATTGGTCAACCTTGATGTGGAAACTCCACAAATCCAAATGGCCTTAATTTTGAGTAGAGTATGATTCATGGGAGATTTGGCTGCTGTTTCTTGATGATCAAGCAACTGCACTGAGTCTACCTCATGTCTTTGTGTTACTTGTGTGTACCCTTAAAAAAATTTTTTTTTCATGTTTTCAATGTTTAATGAATATTTTAGATTTGTTATAGATTGATTTTTTTTTAATGTCTGTCTTCCATATATGTCGTATGTCTACATTCTTAAATGTAATGCCTGGTTGTGCTTTCATGTTGCAAGTGAAGTAGGCCACTGCTATTTTTAGTTTACTTATGTAGAGCCAAGTTTCTAGGTGGTTGATATAGATTTGAAGTTATTGTGCAAGAATTTTTAGGCTATGGTGGGCTAAGGTAAATGTATTGTTGTCTGTGTATATGTTTCATAAGGTAAAACAAGCTACATAAATGTAAGTTAAAATGAACAGGTGAAAGGATGAATCCTTGCTTTAATTAGATTCTTTATATATTGTTGTACACTACATAAGCTTTTCTGTCTATGACCATTTTCACTTTTTTCTTTTTTTTAAGGACATGTTTAATATTTTGTGTAATAGTGATTGCAGGGAAATAAGTTGAAAGATTATTAATAGATTGGGATATTTTCCTACTTTATTTTACATTATAATCAGTCTTCATTCTCAAAAAATCTATATATTCTATAGTCATCTAAGATCAATAGTAACATTTAATTTGTTTCTCTAATGAAGTCTAATTAGATAGAAACATGTCCTCATATTTAATTGTAATTAATTAAAAGATTTTCTCTTCTAAAATGTGACCCTTCTACAGCAGAAAAATTTTGGTCTGGCCTTTTCTCTCATACTTTAATCTCTTTATCTCTAAGCATGAAGCCAACTCCCTTGGAGTTTGTAGACCTGTAAGCTGCATGTTGACTTCACTAGTGCTGGTGGCATGAAAAAAGTACCCAATACCCACTGTAAAGTGATTGGCATCTGGAAGGAACCCAGTGGGAGAAACTGTGCCAAAGTAGACTATAGAGCATGATGCATTCCTAGGACTTATCAAACCATTCAGTCCATGTTGGTATGAAACTAGATGTTAAATGATGATGATGATGATGACCTTCCCTTACTATGTCAAGTATGATAGCACCAGCATTTTGCTATGATAATAGTTAGGAGTGGGTGGCTATAAGATGGTTTTAACTAAGCATTGTGGGGTGGTATATACAGCATAACTTTTTGCTCAGAGTTCAAATCTTTCCATGAGTGTGGTATTAAAATAAATGGGCGTGCCAATTTGATTAATGTTTGAGAAACACTTCAGAGAAAAATTTGTACTTGTATTTCAAAGAGCCTGCCTCATCACATTCAGTGTCAAGCTGAATCTCGCTCAGAACTATGTTAAGGGTATGTGTGTCTGTGGAGTACTAGGCCACTAGCAAATTAATTACATAAGCAGGCTGTTCCATCAATCGGATCAACTGGAAATGCATCATTATAACTGACAGAGTGCCAGTTAAGAGCACTGAAAAAAATACTTTGCATTATCTCTTCAGACTCTTTACATTCTGAGTTCAAGTCCAGCTGAGGTCAGCTTTGCTTTTCATCTTTTCAGGGTTGATAAAATGAAGTACCAATCTAAGAATAGGACACAATGGTATCAACTAACCCACTTCCTTAAAAATGGCTGGCCTTGTGTCAAATCAGAAACCATTATTATTTTTGTTATTATTATTATTATTATTGACGAAGGGCAAAGCAACACATTATTTAGTTTAATCCCTTCATGTTATTAGTTTAAATCCTGCTGTAGTCGACATTACCCTCCATTCATCTATTTAGGGTTAATTTACACCTTTACATCAAAAATTTGATTCAGTCATCTGGTTCCTTTCCCTACAAATTTATGGTCTTATTTCAAAATTAAAAATTATTATTATTATTATCATCACTATTATTATTATATTGAGGTATATGTTTACAATAAATAGAATTACAGAATAAGCAGAGCATTTAATTTTCTGTGTTCTAGTTGCATCCTATTCAACTATTGATATTATGTTGTTTAGGACTTTGGAAATTCCTTAGTGGAGAAAAGAGAAACATTTGAATATGTTTGGTAACAATCATTAATTCCATTACAGCTCTAACCTTTAGGCATTGAAACGTTCATTTGAGGAATTTACTGCATTATCGGAAATATTTGCCTTAAAGCTTTGTCTTTTACAATAGATTAGAGAAGATACACTTTTGTTGGTCTAAATAGAATTTGGTATCTGCCGGAGCATGGCAAAATATTGAGAGCCTTAATCCATTTATGAATAACTCCACCTACAATTATCCCAACATTCTTTCTTTAGATGACTGCTTGAGCTTCAATGAAACGAATCATAATTATGCCAATACCAGACTGTTCTCAGGAATAACATCACATCCTTTCAACAGGGAAGCATAAAATTGATCTTCGCTGTGCTGACTTTTATGTAGTCAGGTTACACCCTACCAACCCTCTGAACTGGCAGTAAATCCTGGTACTTTAATTCTTCTTGAGTAATGAGTTTTGATCTGTTAAATCTAATAACCATTACACAGAAATGGAATGTCATTGTATTGTATTTTGTTACAGAATTGAATGATAACATAATTTTTGTAATTTAATAAATAATGGTAAGAAAACTAAGTTGTGAATTCTAGTCTCTGAAAAGTTTGACAATAACTGGATATATTCTATAGTGGTCTCACTTTTCTAATAACAGCCCTATAGTTCACAGTAAAGAGGTGTATTTAACTAGTGTGCAAGTAGTTAAGCTATATGGATGACCAAAAAAGAAAAATCAATACATCTTAACTGTCAGTTTATATTGTATCTGACGAAAAGAACCAAAAATAATTTTGTGAGAAACTCTTTTTTAACAAAAGCAAAAATAAAAATACTCTTACTAACACAAACCACCATTATAGACTGCCTAACATAAATTTCCCTTTTTACACATTCTAATAAACATTTTATTTACCAGTATATTTCTCCTTTATTCAGTGTTATTTATAAAAGTACCTATGTAAGTTAAAGAGGACTGTTTTTTAAAGTATAAATGTATTTGATGATTTTACAAAAATGTTTAATTGTCAACTTATGCAGTTGCTCTTTAAATGAAGCATGTGTTTGTTGTTGTGTAAGCAGGTGACACACAATCTAATGAAGCCCGCTTGTCCATGGAAACAATCAGTTAGCTATGTCAGAGTATGTTTAATACTACCTGTCTGTCCCAGCTACTAAAAGTGACAAATGGTACACACCTTAGGCTAAATAGCTGACTTGGAAATAGCTTTAAACTAGCAAAATTAGAGACTTGCTCCAGGCGGAAAATATCACTTTGGTTAGCAGGGTGGAGGGGAAGTAGGGTTGGTTGGTTGTTGCTTTGTTATTTTATCCACATACAGTTAAAGCTATAGTTGTGATTGAATTGCAAATATTTATATAATATGAAGGAAATGACTAATAAAAAATAACATTTATTTTTTTTCTACAGTTATTTACTCATATCTTAAGCATTGAACAGAAGCTAGAGATGTTTCTCTGAGAGATCTCTAAATTATGAAATTCTATTGTATTCAACAATTTCCTTTATTATTCAAACTAAACATATTTTCCCATTGACTTGAGATCAAAATGAAGAAACAATTATTGTAAAAGAAAAAAATAAGCAAAACAAAATTCATATAGTTTTTATCTCTCACACACCTACACAATCATATACTTTCTATGTTCATGATGGACTAGCACAACAGTTGCTTATAACATATCTCAACTCAATGTTTATTTTCAGATAGCATAACCTATCTTAATTATATCCCATGTCCTACCTAACCTACCTCTATTTATGCTGAAAGTTTCATAATAAATTCAAATAATAAATGAATTCTAAAAATAAATGCCACAACAAAATATGTTTATTGAATATATCATAATCCTTATAATAAGAGACTTAAAAATAGCTCTGAATGTTATTTTAAAACAATGTTTTTGTGTTTAGGACTTTCCCAGAAAATACAATTGTGTCTTTTGTAAATGTACAGGTGTTTAACATATGCTTTTTTAATTGTTCCTCCCTCTATTCCCATTCTTTAATAATATAACTGAAGGGATAAAGTGCTGGCATTAAAATCTATAAACATTGGGTTTGCATTCTGTTGCAGATGCCATGTCGTTAGACAATCTTCTGTATTTATCATTTTCTTTTTGGAGAATAGAAAATTTTACTGGATATGGGAATCTCTATATATATAAAACTGAGAATGTGTGTGTGTGTCTGTCTGTCTGTGTGTTTCCCTAAAACTTGAGAACTACACAACCAATTTCATTCAAATTTTACACATGCCTTACTTAGGGTCCATGTAGTTTCATGGACAAAAACATGTTCAACTTCTTGCCTAGAGTGAGCCCATAGCAATATCATATCTTCTCCACTATTTCAGTATTACGTGTTAAAAGTGAAACAAAAACATTTCTCTATTTTATGTCAGATGCTTTCACTTTAACAATAAAAATAATAATAACAATTGAATTATATGTAGTAAGTAATAATTAAAATCAAACTAAAGTATAATATAATTGTAACATAACAAAAGTAAAAATAGCAATTGGTATAAAATTGCATCAATGACTTGAACTTGAATAAGTGGTTTCACATGAATGGGAATAAATTAAAAATAAAATTAGCATGCAGAAATGGAATAGTCCAGATGGAGCTGTGCTTTTACATTAGATTATCTGCTAATTAGCTAGCATTAAGTATCTATATGAAGTTTGGCTGTATGTAATATCTGGTTTCTCAAACAGTCGCTCCTACAGAGTACTGCTGTTGGTTTATTTCTTATACATAAAGGACTAAAGCTTCAACTGCTTACTGCTTTCTGACTCATCGTAAGGTTTGTTGTTATTATCATTACTGTTTAACTATTGTTATCACGTTTGTTGGTTCCTCGTAAAGGAAACATTGTTGTGTTGCATTTGTTAAATAATTGTAAACTGTAACCCTCCCCCTATGGGAGAAGGAGCTTTGATTATTGTTTAAAAATTGAATTGTGTCCCTGTTTGGGGAAATTGACAATATTTTCACCGTTTACATGGAAGCATTCTAGTTAGAGTGCCTTCGATAGAAGAAAGTCCAAAAATGAATTTAGCTGCAGCCGTCGGCAGGCACGAACTCATTGAAATTAAAATGGAAGAAATACGGATTGATCACTGACAAAGACGGTGAATCTAGGATAACACCACCAAATGAAATAAAAAATTAAATTAAAGAAAAGACTATTGTCTATAAAGTATGCAATATAGAGAAAAAAAAAGATTTGAACACCTGGAGGAAAGCACCATCAAAAAGTGTCTTGGTGAAACTATGAAAGATATCTAACCAGAGGCGGTAAATTCGCCACAATAGAAGCAAGGTTCGAGTCAACGGAGCGTGCAAGGGAGTACTCGACTCGAACCTTGCAAAGTGGAAATATTTTATTTTTACCTTTATATCTGGGACGTAGGACATCCTGTATAAAAATTTAAAATGGTCCCCCCAGAAGTAGAGGTAGGCTGGATTGTAGCCACACTTCTATACAAGAGGGAGGACAAGATACAATTGATCGAAATTGCAAGAGATGGGCCTACAATTCCAGTCTGTTATATATTTTGAGTATTGTTATCACTAGCGATATCAAGATATAACTTTGTATTTTGTATTTTATGTGTAGATGTATATATATAGATGTACATGTAATATGTACACACATATATACACATATATATATACACATATATACGTGCACTAGCACTATGACCCGGCAACGACAGGTCATAATGCTAGTCTACAATAAAGAATAACTAAAATTCTTGAATGAAACTAATAACTTTGAAAATAAACATTAAAGAACTACCAAGTCTCTCTGGTATATTGAAATATTTCAGCAGTCATTAGACTGGCATTGAAAAGGAAAAATGGCAGTTGTACTAGCTATCAGTAAATCACTCAACACAACTTGAGTGAGGAGGGATATACTGAACAAGTTCCCTGACAAAAATACAAAATGGATAGGGCTAGAACATCTTTGATCATATACTTACTATACATCAAAGTAATTAGGTTTGATTTGACTTTAAACATATCCTGTGATGAAACAAACCTTAGCTTAATTGCTGAAAATGCATTACCATTACCAAGTCCACATGAAAAGCTAACCTTAAACCTAATTCTGCTTGCTTTGTCTTTTTTATGGTGCCTTCAAAATGTTTATGGTGCATAGGTATAGCAAGAGATTTCATTTTAAAAAAGATGCATGTACAGGAAAAGGAATAAGGGCTTTTGTGGCATAAGCAAAGTAGAGTGGTTTCAATTATTACTCTGATTTGGGTTGCTGAACCACTTTGTTGGTAGCTGTTTTTACTGGAAAATTTTAGGGTATTTATTCCATGCATCTTGTGTTGTAGAGAGATGATTGCTCTTACATTTCATCAAACTCATACCTCACCAAATCAATACCCTATTTAATGAATAACATACATACCTTTAATTCATGGAGTGGGGCGGGGCAAAATTAATAACTGGCATAAAATGAGTAATTTCTGATTTCTCCTTATTTTCTCCCTACCTGTTTAAAATCATTACATTGCAAGTATTGCATCATCATTTTGTACTGTTGCTTCACCTTTGGGAATAAAAATTGGTCAGTTGAAGTCAAGAAACATAGTCAGGTGATGGGTACTTTTTTCCTCAAGAAATGTTTCTTCAACTTTGATCTGATTGTAATTGAGACTGCTAATAAAATATTTCATGAATTTTTGGTGTTTAACAATCAACTTTTTTTCCTACTGAATTCCAAGTTAATTTTTTCCCACACTAATGTTTAATTTGTTCATTTTCAAAACATGTCTAAAATGGGGAAAATAAGTATTGACTAATTTCAATAATTTCTTCTCATTAACTGCATGGTGCATAAACATATCCAGAAGAAAGCCACTCCAGCAAATTATGAAGAAGGTATAGAGAATAACTTACACTGAGTTTTTTTTTATTTAGTCAAGATTCATTAATTTCATATCATGTGCCATTTTTCCATGATCCTCTTTCATTTGATCTAGATATTTAAAATTTTTTTTTGCATTTCTGATGTCTAAAGATGAATATTGATGTGTATGAGTCAGTTTTCAAATGTGATTCTGAAGAACTGAAGAGGCAAATTTACCTTATCTTGGCTTTCTGGTTTTACCCCAGCTAAATTTGTCTTTTGCATGCTCAGAAAGAACAGTGATAATTTTCTGAAAGTGTTCTGAACATGTTATTGCGTTTTTAAAGCATTTAGAGAAGTTCATTTGCTTAGCAGAAATAGCTTTTGCAATGTAGAAAACATTTGTAGAAAATATATTTTTTCTCAGTCAAAACTCCCCATTGTGCCCATCCACATATGTTTAACCTATGAGTCCATCAAAATATCTTTTAATTGGACTCACAGTCATGTGATGGATTAAACATATTAATACTCAGGCTTCTAACTTTATTTTGAGTGGCTTGACCACATTTCTACAAACTTGCTACTTACAAACACCTGACAAGATGGCCATCCACTGTACGAATCTTTAAATAATGTGCAATGGAGTCAACTGTTACTAAATATATGTGTGCATGTATTCATATATATATATATATATATATATATATATATATATATATATATATATATATCTTTTATCCTATGCTCCTTAGTCTGGGCTGACTGATAAGAATTCTATGAGGTCCTTTTGCAGACCACTTCAACAACAAATGACACAGACTTTGTTATTGTTGCTGGTAACTTCAATGGACATGTCAGACAGCATCACTATAGATTCCAGGGAGTGTATGGGGGCTACAGTTTTGGGCCTAGAAATGAGGAGGGAACAAGACTGCTGGAGTACTGTGGTGTAAATGGTCTCATGATCTGCAACACTAACTTCAAAAAACCATCCAGCCACCTAATCACTTATCAGTCTGATGAGCACATAAGCCAGATTGACTACCTCCTCACCAGGCAATGAAATAGATGGATGCTTAAAAATGCAGTCTTTCCCAGGTGAAGAGTGTACAATACAACATAGGTTACTAGTTAATGACTTCAGAATTAGAGCTAGAAATACTCAGAGAAATAAACCAATCTGGAAAAGAAGGCTATGGAAGTTCAAAGAGCCAGCAAACACAAAAATTTACAGATTTACTAATGGAAGCTTCTGACGAAAGAGAGGAAGAGTTGGGGACATATAACTTAGAAGACTTGGAAGTTCCTGCAGGACAATTTACTGAGGGCAATGGATGAAATCTGTGGTTTGGTGCAGAGTCCCAACTAGACCAAGGGTGACATGGTGCTGGAGCAAGAAGGTTGACAGCGTTATAAAAACAAAAACACAGGCCTGGAAAGACTGGAAAACTGGTGGAAGCAGAGAACTCTATCAGGTAGCCAAAGGGGAAGCTAGGCATCAGGTATACATAGCAAAAGGAGTAGCTAAAGGTAAGAGATTTGCAAATGTTCTACAGTGTGAGGATTTTAAAGCAGTGTATCAGAGAGAATAGAGATGTGGCAGGTGAAAAATGTGTGCGAATAGATAATGGTCACTTAGTGACTCAGAGAAGAAAGATGCATGGAAGTGTCACTATGAAAGGTTACTAAATCTGGAAAATGAATGGGAAGAGAGTCTACAAAACATTAGACCAATTGAGGGACCAGCCATTAGAGTTGATAGCAGCATAAGAGATAAGGCAATTAAGGACGTGAAAACAGGGAAAGTCCCTGGGCCATCAGGAATCACTGCTGAGATGATTAAAATCTCTGGTGGTGTAGGATACAGCTTAGTCACCCATATAGTTAATCAGGTTATTCAGGGGGGCACTATCTCCAATGTCTGGTGTAGTAGTAGTATAGTTAATTGCTACAAGGGTAATGGTGATGTCTCAGATAGAAACAACTACAGAGGCATTAAATTGCTAGACCAAGTCATGAAAGTTATAGCTCAATTGATTAGAAATAGAATTAAAGTAGATGAGATGCAGTTTGGTTTTGTACCAGGGAAGAGTACCACAGATGCCATCTTCCTAGTGAAACAACTACAGGAAAAGCACTTGGCTAAAAGTAAGCCATTGTACTTAGCTTTTGTCTACTTGGAGAAAGCTTTTGACAGAGTTCCCCACTCTGTTATATGGTAGTCTCAAAGGAAGTTAGGAGTAGTTGAGTGGCTTGTTAGAGCTGTACAAGCTATGTACAGTGATGAATTTAGTGTAGAGGTAGGGGTCCACCAGGGCTCAATTCTCATCCCACACCTATTCATTATAGTCATCCAGGCCATAACAGAGCAATTCAGAACTGGGTGCTGATGGGAACTACTATATGCTGATGACCTTGCTCTTATTGCAGAATCTTTAGCAGAGTTGAAGAAATTCCAGGTATAGAAACAAAACCTGGAATCAAAGGGCCTTAAAGTTAGCCTAGCAAAGACCAAAGTTGTTAGTAAGAAAGAAGATAAAACTCTCTTTCCATCAGGTAAATGGCCCTGCTCAATATGTAGGAAAGGAGTTGGAAGAAATTCCATTCGCTGCACCCAATATAAACTATGGCCACATAGAATTAAACAATATTTCTTAAAGAAATAAAATCATGATTTTTCTTATAATTAATTTATTTGCTTATTTATTTAACTATTATTGCTATTATTGTTATCCTGAAGAGTGACTATAATTTTAAATTGAATTGTTTTTCGATTAAATTTAAATTTAATTGTAATTCGAATTTAAATTATAGCCATGAAATGTACATAGTTTTTTTACTTATTATATATTGTTTATTCATTTTTGTACTTTTTGTGATCTAGTTATATGTTTTAAAAAATACATTTTATTTTTTATTTATGATTTGGTTTATGTCTATCATTGTTTGAATTGCATAATAGTGGTTTTTCTCTAATTTATATATTATATATTTATATTGTGAAATTTGATTTAATACAAAATTGAATTTTTCCCTGTAAGTTTGGAGTTATACTCCCTAATATTATTATTATTATTATTATTATTATTATTATATATATATATATATATACACATACGCATATATATACATTTATATATACATTTTTCAATTCATTTTGCAAGATTCCTGATGTGAAATTGTGCGGTTGAAACAAATATTGTTGTATTTCAGGGTTCTCAAGCTACGGTGGGGGTGGGGGGACAAACACAAACATAGACACATATATATATGACGGGCTTCTTTCAGATTCCATCTACTAAATCCAATCACAAAGCTTTAGTAGTAGACACTTGCTCAAGGTGCCACACAGAGGGACTGAACCCGGAACTATGTGGTCGGTAAGCAAGCTACTTACCACACAGCCACGCCTACACCTATATATATAGTTTCAAGCCTTTTCCCACCATTTCAATTTCTAGCTATTATTTTGTTGCACATATGTTGGAAGATATTTTCTTCTCACAAATTAGCCAATTTCAAAATTCTCTCAGAATTCATTCCCACTATGTTAATTTACTGTGTTGGGAAATATCATAATGCTATAATTTCTCTTTCAAAAAGACTGAAAGCTTTTTATGGCTGTTGTTGTTCATTATCAGTATTCAGTCTCTCTCTTAATTCTTTAAATACTAAAGCAGTTCAAACATCATAAATGTCAATCTTACTAACTGAAAATTGGTTACATGATTTAATTGTTCTCTAAAGCATAGCCCTATAATCTACACACACACACACATGCATGCACATACACATAAATATAAATATAATATTCTGCAGGTAAAGGGAAATTTATATGCGCCTGTGTTTGTTTAAACTTCCATTTTACAGAGGAGCAACTCCATCCTCCTCACCTCATTAATATGTTACATCTGCTTTCCATGCAGGCAAGGGCTGGATGAGTCCTCACAGTTTAAATCAGTTCTTAATTAGACTGGTCTTACATCTATTTTTTTACATGACTTCTATAGCCACTTGCCCTTCCCAGCATCAACTCCATCATAATGTGGATTGTGCGCGTTTTGTAATGGCACCAGCACTTCCATTAATGGTAGCCCTTATATTTTCACTTTTTCTCTTCATTGCACAAGAATGCCCTACTTTGTTCATATCTCCATCTTTTTCAAATTCAGCTTTCACACCATATTGCTAGAAACCCATGTAGCAACTTACCTCATTCTTCAGTACTGGGACCCTTTCTCTTCAAACCATCCTAAGGTCTATTTATCACCATCAATTTCTGCATGAAAACCCTTGTTCTTAACAATTAAACTTTTATCTTTTTTTTCTTTTTTCATCTCTCCTAGTGTCTCCATTCATTGAGTGTATACTAGCTGTATATTGAACAACTCCAAACTTCTTTTCTTCCTCATCAATTGTAACATCTCTAAGCATGTCAATTACATCCATTCTTATTATCATATTACTTTTGACAATGAAACCTATCACAAATGCTTGCTGCCCCAGTCACACTCAGTGTACCATTAGCACCACCTTACTTGTACCTCAGAATCTATCAACCAATATATGATCAACATAGCAGTACAATCAATACCAATTAATATCTAAATAGGAAACAAAGACTAAAACATTGTAAAGATGCATCTATCATCTCTCAAGTGTTATCTTAGACACAGTGCCCATATATAATTTTCCTTTCCCTTGAGGCAGTACTGCCCATTTTAAGAAGCACTGCTCTAAACCAACCTCAGCCCAACTTTATTTAATATTACTACTTTTGATCAATCAATAAGAATGTCTCTAATACCTTACACAGAATTTTGTGTGTGTACAAACATCAATATAATGGCCTTCTATTACAATTTCTGTACAAAAAAAAAAAGAGTTTTAAACACACACCCAAATCTGCTATTAGTGTATGTTGGTAAATAAAATTATCTGATCATACCAATAACTTTCATGTTATTGACTTTATTCCTCAGCATAAAGTAATTCTTTCTACTATAGGCACAAAACCTGAAATTTTGTGGGGAAGGAATAGTCAATGACATTGAGCCCAGTGTTCACTTAGTACTTATGTTGTTACTGTCCCTGAAAGGATGAAAGGCAAAATCTCAAGCAACATTTGAACTCATAACATACAGCCAGAAGAAATGCTGCAAAGCATTTTGTCCAGAGCAGTAATGATTGTGCCAGCTTTCCACCTTTAGTGTGTCTAAAATAATTAAAAATAAGAGGTAGTTAAAATATTTGAGGGTATTGGATGTCCTTGATTTGTCATGTTGCCAATGATGTCAAAGTCTTTTTATGAAACATCAGAAAGTGGTTATGCTTTGAAGCTAAGCAACAAAAACTTTGGTATGTGGTGGCAAGTTGAGATAAGCTTTGATATATGGAAGTTGACATGAGCTCAAATTTGGAGTAGAGTGACAGATAATGTAGAGTGTCTCTGTGAGTCAAAGGCCATTAAATTTAGGTCTTTTCCTTCATGCTAATGCCCTGTCTGTAATTATCTGTGTGGGTTTATTCACAAAAATCTTTCTTCAGCCATAAACTGTCATTTATATTGAGAAAATAAGAGGTAAAAACTGTTTCCTAAAATTGTCAGAGCTCAAATAGAAGTAAAGTCTTCCAAAAACAAATCACACAGCTGAGACACACAGGTGATAGAAATCAGTCAACTGCTTTGAATATCTTTAAAATTATTAGTAACATGGATTGTCAGAATTCTACAATTTGTAGAATTCTGACCAACCACTTTGCAGTGTGGACTTGATGCATTTTACGTGGCACCAACACTGGTAGGGATCACCAAGTAATTTGCAAGACAAAGACCCTTTGAGTGGAAGGTTCAATGGAGGAGGTGGCCTTGCCCAGGTGATGAGTGGTTAGAGTGTGAAAGAGAGTGAGTGAGAGTGGAAGTTGGGAAGGGTATGAGAGTCACAGAGACAGAGTGGGAGAGAGATGTTTTAAACCATTAAAGTGCCAGGGCACACCCTCATGGTTTGGGGATTAGAATATATATATGGGATGGTAGAGGATGCATGAGTAGAGAAAGGACTTCACATAAATGCCAAGAGTGTTGGGGTAGGGAATGAAGTAGTTGGTCAAACCTGAGTATATTGAGGTAAGGACAAGATAGCAATGATACAATGAGCAGAGCAGTGAGGACAGGTCTCCTTCATCCACAGGTGCAATCAACTTTCAGCAATTGGCACTTCTTTACACAGCTGTCTTCATTCATATACATCACACATCAAAACGAACATGGTCATTTATTTCTGTGAGAATTTTGTATATTCCCATGCTTTTTTTCCTTTTCCCTTCCTTTTCTCTGTAAAAGATGAGTCTTCCCAGTTTGCCCACGTACTCTGATGACATCACACTTTGGTTTGCTCTATTGGATGCATATCTTTCCACCCATGCTGTGCCTCACCAACAGCAACTGAATCTTTTGTACTGTGGAATGCCTTCACCTCTTGCACACTCAGTGAAAGATCTCATCACTGACCACATCCATCAAATCCGAGGTTCTCCATCGGAACACACAATCTGCGGAGAGTAAATTCCGGACACTGATGCAGGATGAACACCTGGGAGATAGGGAACCATCTGAGTTTCTTTGTCGGTTGCGAGAACTCAGCGACACTCTACTTGGGGACAATCCTCTGCAAAGGAAATTGTTTTTCTCTCACCTACCACCGAATGTCCAATCAATACTGGCCACAACGGTCGACTCCAATTCACTCGATCAGATAGCCACCCTGGCAGACAAGATCATAGGGCTTACTATGTAGCTTGCTCCTCACCATACCTGTTCGGACCCCACAGTAGCTTCCTCTACTATAGCAGAGTCTCCTTATTTCTTTACTACCCACAAGGGGCTAAACATAGAGGGGACAAACAAGGACAGACAAACGGATTAAGTGGATTACATCGACCCCAGTGCGTAACTGGTACTTAATTTATCGACCCCGAAAGGATGAAAGGCAAAGTCAACCTCGGCGGAATTTGAACTCAGAATGTAACAGCAGACGAAATACGGCTACGCATTTCGCCCGGCGTGCTAACGATTCTGCCAGCTCGCCCTATAGCAGAGTCTCCTGCCTCATCACATGATGACATTTTGGAAAGAGAAGATGCATTAATGCATCGCATGGACATACTGTGGCGAGAATACGCCAGCTCTTGTCGTCCTCACAGCAAAAGTCATTCTAAGCCATGGTCGTCTAGTTCTGCTCCAACAGTTTCTAATCTCTGCTGGTATCATGTCAGATTTAAGGACAAAGCCCATCGATGCATCCAGCCCTGTTCATTCAAGCTGTCGGGAAATTAGTTGTAGAAGATTTGGGCACATCAATTTCTACCTGCAATTTTTCATCTCACTGTGCATTGTTTGTTAAGGATCATGTGCCTAACGAACCGTTCATGGTTGACACTGGATCCAGCTGTTCTATTAAGCCTTTGTGTCTTACTTCAGACAAGCCAAAGCAATCTGCCATTAATCTGCACACGGTGAATCTTTCCCCAATAAAAACTTATGGTCAGGTCTCATGAAATCTAGATCTCAACCTTTGAGATTTTAGGTGGGTTTTTGTTTATATCATACCCCATTCTGGGTGTGGACTTCTTAAACCACTTTCACTTGTTAGTAGATGTCAGGCGACAGAGACTCGTGGACATTCTACATCTTTGTTTACATCTGCTCGGGTTACTATTAATGCTGTTTTCAGCCCGTCATTTTTTGTTGCCACTGCTGGAGATCAGTTCCACTCTCTTTTGGCTTCATTCCCAGAGCTGACAGATCTGACTTTCAAATTAATCAAAGTTACACACTTGACTTGCCATTATATCACTACTTCTGAACCACCCGTTTTTCACGTCCATGGTGACTTGCCCCTGATCGGCTCAAAAAGGTTCAATCTGAGTTTGAGCATATGCTTCAACTTGGCCTTATTTGCCCCTTCTCCAGCCCTTGGGCATCTCCTCTTCATTTGGCATGGAAAAGGGATTCAGATTTTCAATCGGTGGGGGATTACAGATGTTTGAATGCAGTCGCTGTTCCTGATCGCTATCCGATAGGGAATCTCCGGGATTTTTCTTCAAATTTGCATAGTTGTACTATTTTTTCCAAGGTTTACCTCATCCGGGCTTATCATCAAATTCTGATGAACCCTCACGACATTCCAAAAACTGCCATTACCACCCCATTTGGAAGTTTTGAGTTCCTGTTTATGAGCTTCGCTTTACAAAATGCAATGAGTACATTCAAGAGGTTTATTGACGAAGTTGTCTGTGGACTTGACTCTGTGTTTGCGTATATGGATGATTTGCTCATAGCTAGCGGCATACATGAAAATCACCTCTAACACTTATCTCAACATTTTCAGTATCTTCGCACCTACAATGTGCAAATCAACCCTGATAAGTGTGTTTTCGGACAGACCTCTCTGGAATTCCTAGATCATTATATCAACTGTAATGGTATCCAAACGCTTTCCACCAAAGTCGATGCAATTCAACGAATCTCTCCTCCCACTTCTTTATGCCAACTGCGTCATTTCTTGGAAATTGTCAACTTCTACAGGAGATTCATACCTAAATGTGCAGACAAGTTACTTCCCTTGACTCAACTATTGGAAGCAAATAAAAAAAAAATTCTCCTATCACTTTATCTACTGAGGCATTATCTTCTTTTGAATCAATCAAGAAGGAAATAGCTTCTGTTCCTTTGCTTGCACATCCGGGTCCTGATGCTCATCTCTCTTTAAGTTGATACATTGGATTCTGCAGTTGGTGCCATTTTACTACACACTGTCGATAATCAAACTCGACCTTTGGCATTCTTTTCTCATCAATTAAAGCCAGCTGAACGTCATTACAACTCTTAGCAATCTACCTGTCAATTCATCATTTTCAGCATCAACCCAAGGGCCAAGATTTTGTGATTTACACTGATCACAAGTCTCTTATGTTTGCTGTCATCTAAATTGGACAGACACTCACCTCGTACCTTTCTTCACCTGGTCTACATTTACCAGTTCACGAGTGACATTTGGCATATTCCTGGAGCAGAGACCATACCTGCTGATGCACTCTCTCGTCTCCCTGTGTGTTCTCTTTCATCTCCTGCTGCAATCGATTTAACTGCCATTGCACAGGACCAGCCAGCTCTGAGCACATTGGATCTAACTTCTACCAAGTGGCCCTGTTGCAAGTTTGCCTATCTTCCACTTTCGTCTGCTGAAGGCACCATCCTTTGTGACACAGCTACTGGTTCTCCCAGGCCGTTTGTACCAGCAAACCATCAGTGTTCTGTTTTTGATGCTTTGCATTCACTGTCACATCCTAGCATTGCTGTCTCGGTGAAGCTTATTACAGCTTGGTTTTTCTGGCCTAATATGCACTGGATGACCAATGCTTGGGCATGCATTTGTGTGAAATGCCAGCGTTCTAAAATCCACAGACACATTCGCACTCCTCTTGGACAGTTTTCTCTGCTGGAGACTTGCTTTCGCCATGTCCACATTGATCTGGTTGGACCATGGCCTGTCAGTCATGGTTTCTCTTACATATTGACATGCACCGATCGTTTCTCTCATTGGCCTGAAGCCATTCCAATAGTGGACATTTCCACTGAGCCAGTGGCTCAAGCGTTCGTTTTTAATTTGATTGCTCGTTTTGGTGTTCCGACTAAGATAACCACTGACCGTGGACGTCAGTTTAAAGCTTCCTTATTTCGTGAATTATCATGAATCCTAGGTGTTCATCACATTCGTACGACCAGCTACCATTCAGCTTCCAACAGGATGGTTGAACATTTTCACAGGCAACTGAAGGTCACTCTACACAACACTCATGATCCACAGTCTTGGACAGAATTCCTGCTTATCGTTCTTCTTGGTTGTCGCACTGCCATTAAGACAGACTTAGGTTTCTCCTCTGCCAAACTCCTTTACAGTACCACCTTGGCACAATGTTAACACCAGCCAATTCACCGCATCCTGATCCAATGTTGTATGTCACCAGACTTTGCTGGAGTCTTTCACCAATATATCCATGTGACCAATCTATTCCCTCTCACATTCCACCAGATATTGACAAGTGGACTCATGTTTTTGTTCAGGATGATTCTGTCAGAGGGCCGCTCATTTCTCCCTATAAAGGACCATTTCACATGCTATCACGCACACGCAAAACTTTTAGTCTCGACATCAATGGTCGGGTAGAGACCGTGTCAGTCAACAGACTTGAAAAGGCATAATTTGAGGTTTCCACACCCTTCGATGACACCCCAGCTACGCTCACTTTTGATCCTTTACAACCACCTACACATGCACCTTTGATCACACCATAACCTACACCTTTGTCACCACAACCTAACACAAACAAACCTTATGTCATCAGGACAGGCTGTACTGTGCACTGGCCAAAAAACTTAACCAAAACTATTTATATCTGACAATCTCTTTTGTGTTTCCTGTGACAGACAATTGCTCTCTTGTGTTACTGAACAATTCCAATACTCTGCCATTGAACATTTTGTCAAATTTTGTGCATGCCAATTTATATTTCTTGCAATTATATTTCTTTTTGACCTGTCACATTTTTGCACCATATTTTGTTGTTTGCGATCGGTTACCATCTTTGCTCTTTTCTTGTGCCTGCTCCAGTTATTCTCTATTTTTGCACTGACATTCTCAGGGGAAAGCCCCTGTAGCGAGGCACAAAGAAGCCAGTGCCATTTTGAAACAGCAAGATCTTGCCTGCAACCATTATTTAAGGAAAAGACAACATTTTTCCTCTCATTCTTCTCATGCAGACGCCGAGAAGACACTTCGAAGCCAGGAGCTCACTGCAGACTTTTGTCCCACTGTGATACAATATGTATTGTCTCCAGAGATTACTGAACCTCGTATGTATAGGAGAGAAGGCTAACTATGCACTGTTGTGAAGATGGTTACTGAAAGCAAACTGCTTGTATGAAGCTCCTGTGAATAAACGGTTATTGAATTTACTCTGCCTGAGAACTTCATCCTTCATATTTCCAGCTCCTTGATTCAACAGAATAATTATAATGGAAGAAGATACCCCAAAAGTATCATGAAAACCTTCCTTCCATTATAAGTTCTAAAATCACAAACATTCAATCTTTGACTGTTTTGTCTTTTAGTATAAGTACATTCATCAATATTGTTGCAAAATATGGCCTTCTGACATGAACATGGCTTCAAGAACCAAGTTAGTAAATGAGAAACCACAGGCCAGCCCAGCAAGTCAACTTACTTAGAGAGGAATTAGTCATACCCAATGATTTTCTTTGCAATGTGATCCTTTGTCATGTAGGTTCACTTCAACTAGTCACACCACATTTTTACACTGACTGTCTTAGTTGCCAACTTCACACTGGCTATCTTTTTTACTGTTTATTTATGTTGTCATCTTCACACTCCACATTCTTTACATTGCCAACTCACACTCCACGTTCTTTACATTGCTAACTTACATGCTGCGTTCTTTACATTGCCCACTCACACATGCGTTCCTTCACCAGTTCAAATTGTTGACCTCACAGCAAAGACCCACAAAAAAGCATGCAGCATGCTTCAAATTAGTCTCGTGATCAAAAAGTTTTTTATCCTTCATAACACTATGTTCTGCCTCTTACTAAGTTGGTTGCATTTGATTTAAGGAAGTTTGTCAGTTATTTCACCAAATAGATTGTACTACTGGAGGATTCCTTGTTAGCTCAGTCTGTCAGATATTTAAATGATTGCTTGTATTGTTGTTTAACTCCAGAACATCCCTACAATAGAGATGATTGATTAAAGGCCTTCTCACTTTAATCACTGTTACATCCCCCCATTTGGGATACAAGGGTTGGCTGAAAAGTTCATAGGTTAACCAAGATACTCTCATGGAGTGTCTCATCAAATAAGGTCTATTTTTCAACATACTCCCCTTTGTGATCCACACACTTTTTCCATCAGTGTAGCAGTGCTTGGATCCCATTGGTGATGACGCTTTTATCTTGTTAGTCAAAAAAGTCATAAACTGCAGATATGACATCATCATCCTTGTGATACTGCTTCCCAGCCAAATGTTTTTATGTTAGGGAACAGATGACAGTCAGATGGAGCCAAATCAACCCTTTCAAAGCAACAGTTATGCAGAGCAACCCTTGAAAGCAATGATGTGTGCTGGAGCATTGTCCCAATGAAACAAGACCCCTTTCATCAGTTTTCCTGAGTGTTTGGTCTTGATAACCTTTCATAACTGCCTCATCAAGTTGGCATAGTACTCTCCATTGATGTTGTGGCCCTTTCAAAAATAGTTAGTAAACACAATGCCCTTTACATCCCAAAAAAACTGAGGCCATCACCTTCTCTGCAGATGAAATGACCTTGACCTTTTTTGGGATCTCATGTGGAGGAGTGTTTCCACTGCTTGGATTGACTCTGTCTCTGGCTCAAAGTGATAAGGCGTTGATAATCATCCAGGGCTAGGAAATATTCAAGAAAACCAACTAGATTGGCCACAAATAATGTCAGATTTTTGCCATATGATCAGCCTGGTGCACATTTTATCAGGTGTCAGAAAATGTAGTACCCACTGAGTAGAAAGCTTCATCACACTAAGTTTGTTATGCAGAATATTCTCAACTCTCTGACGGGATATGCTAATAGTGTTGACTATTTGATTTAAAGCCAATTGCCTGTCATCCACCATCAAGTTGTGAACACAATCAATGTTTTCCTGTGTGGCAGCTGTAGGACATCCAGACCTTGAGTCATCTTCAAAACTCTCCCTTCCCCTCCTAAATTCAGCTGCTCGCTTTTGCACTGTTAATAAAGATGGAGCATCATTCCCTAATGTAGCAAGTATATCAGCATGTAAGTCCTTAGCAGGGCTAAGCTGTTTTTCTAAGGTACATGATAACACCACTATGCCAAATTTTGTCCATTTTCATTGACATCTTTGAATGGTCAGATGTCAGTTTACCTGGAAAGAAACAACACGGTTATTAATAAGTGTTGAAATTAATGCATGTAAGATTACACAGCTCTAGCATCATTCCTTCATAGTTAACCTATGAACTTTACAGCCCACCCTCATATGTCCAAGACCATATAACCCAATGTGTCTGTAAAAACTAACACTTCCTTTCTCCAAGCTTAGATTCAAAACTGAATCTAAGGATTCTTGCTCGTCTGATCCATCACTGACCAAACAGGCACGAAAGAAGTAAGGGTCTAGCTTGTCCCTGCTTGAGATCTGAAACCAAATCCACCGGCTTGTTGCTTGTCAAAATGAGCAGGAAATCCTCCACACTAGATGATTGCTGAGGAAACACTCCAACCCCTAGGACCTGTACTGGTCAGTCCTTTGTTTAAGGTTTGACCTACATTACTGACCATAGTCTATAAAACTGAGAGAATTTTCTATCTCTTCCTCTGATGTGACAGCTATGACCAAGGAGCAACACCCGCTTTTACATCAGCCTTAACCAAGAGCAGCACTTCCCATTGCTCAACATGCAAGGAGAGGCTTTAGGCCATAAGAAAGGCGATGCCACCTTTATCCTTTCTTCCTTTCTAGTCAGCACCATGACTACCTTACTCTTTCCCTCTCTACTGACAGACAACCTTTTTCTACAGAGCAACTACTAACCAGCAAGTCATCCTTGTCGTCACTATCACTAGAATTGCTACTGTCTCTATAACAACCTGTCAGGTAAACGAATAAATATATGTAAATAACATTTCTTCCTTCTTGGTGTTAATTGTTCAATGTTCACTGGATATTCCAACATGAGAACCTTGAAGCACTACATCTATATGCTACATTTAGTAATGGGCTATATCATATCAAATTGATATGGCACATCACATCCAGCTCTCTACATGTCCATCCATTATTTAATGACAGTTTGGTGTGATTTAAGGAACATTGCGTGTTATTTTTAGCAGGTTGAACAAGTTATGTAGAACCTCTCTTGTTCGGTCAAAGAAAAGCAAGAAATCATAAAGCACAAACTCACTGTAAGAAAACATGTTAACTCGAACTATTCAGTGCATTTTATTCTATTTGTTCAACCATGTGAATAAGTCATTGGTGCAACAGGCTTTTGTAAGGAAGCTACTATTCGTGATGCTTCTATTATTGACAGGCATTCCTATTCTGTTTGACAAATATTGTTAAAAAAAACTTTTAAAAAGAACTCTCTCATTCGCTCTTTTTCTCTTCTCTTTCACCACCCTCTTTTTTTAATTTACTCAGTTGACACTTTCTTCTATGTCATTCATGAAAATAAACATTTTTTCAAGAAATAAATAGGCATATTTGAACCCATTATGTTACTGCAGTTTTTTTTTAAATGCCATCTCTTTAAAATAAAAGAATTCTAAAGATGCACAGCTACTGCAGCTAGGAAAATAATCTAGAAATGTATAGAACACACATTGGTATTTTAGAGGAAACATCATGCAGGCTAAAATATGCAGCAGAGTTAAATTAATAATTTTATAGCACAATTCAAACGTGTCTTTTGATGAAAAGCCAGCTTGTTCAAGTTAATAATTTAACAAATTTTGCAAGCTGCTATCTAAATGCCTGTTTAAATGAAACATTCTATTGATTATAAACAGGTCATACTATTTCATAGACAAGTCAGTAGGCAAGCTGCAAGGGTCAGAGGTTTGGATCATAGCATGAATGGCGGGAAAGATATTTGAATTCAAGAAAAAGGTCACAGAAAAAAAGAAATGCAGCAAGAAAGCCATTGGTAAAACGCTATGTGCGGCTACAAGAACACCTTCATAACTTTGTGTTGTTTGGTGGGAGAAACACAAAACTGTGGCAGAGTTTCTTCATGGAATATTCATCTTAGTTATCAACATTAAAAATTCTGCATATACATGTAATGCCATAATGCTATGTAAGGTATTTTCAATCTGTACATGAGATTTTTTGCTTCATTGTCTTATTTTGTTTAAGAAATTGAATAAAAGCTTTTTGCTTCACATATGTGTAATGCCATCATATATAAATTGTGTACAAGTCATGTATTGTCAGTTAAAATATTTTTGTTTCATTACTTTAATTGTTTATAGTATTTAAATAAAATGTGACTTTTTTACAGACACCAGATATTTAACTCTCAAAAACTGAGTTGTCTTAAGAATTCAGTTCCCAACTGGATGTAGTAACAATACTGTAGAATTAACAAATATTTTAGTGGTTTGTGTTTTATTTATTTAACTAATTATTTATTAGTTCAGCTTTTCCTGTGTGTAAAGCTACTTGCATCACTCAAGGGAGGAATCTTATTTCTCACCCTTTTAACAGTACAGAACCAAAGTTCAATATGGCCCCATTAGATCTTTGCTGTTTGGAGCAAATTAGATTTGATTGTTAATGATAATGACTTTTCAACTGAACAGAAATTGGAAGAATGAAAGCCAAAGTCGATGTGGATGGATTTCAAACTCAAAACATAAGAAATACTTCTGAATACTACAAAGCATTTTGTTCAACACTCTACTGTTTCTGCCAATCTATAACAGAAGATGACCTTGTGTTATGTAAAATATCAACACACATACTCCAATATCTTGATTTATTTTCATGCCTCATTTCGCTTACATTATATTGAATTATATCTCTGTTATTCAATATTGTATTGAAGCCTAACTTCAGTTCATGTTAGCTACAGGAGTATATTAACCAACATTTTTCAAATATTATTCTTACTGGTGCCAGTGGATATTTTTATATGCATGAGAAACAAATTGGTGTCCAGGGGATATATTACATGGCTGTATGAGTTATTAATCAGGAAGAAACCACCCTTACATTTTGGGGCAAAACAGGAGTAAAACCTGTGCAAAACAAAATGAAAAATTCAAAAAGAAAAAGCAAAATAATTAAGAAATTCACTGAAGGATAATTGTCGACTTAATAATTACTTAAAATTCTTAATAAACAGCCTTCTTAAAATCTATCCCACTTAATTTTTCTTCCAAAGAATAGTGGTGTTGGCGTTCAAGTTCTCCAAGTTTGTCAGATTGATCATGGTTATGGTAAATTGGTAGAACATATATTTATTTGTTTCAGTCATTTGACTGCAGCCATGCTGGGGAACCACATTGAAGGGTTTTAGTTGAACAGATTGACTGCAGGACTTATTTCTTTAAGCCTAGTACTAATCCTATCAGGTCTCTTTTGTCAAATCACTAAGTTACAGGGATGTAAACACACCAACACCAGTTGTCAAGTGGTGGTTGGGAACAGACACAAAGACACACACACATATATATATGTGTAAGTTGTCTAAGAGTCCCCATGCCAGGAAAAAGTGCACTTGTATATCTGTTAATCGAGTGGGTATATTATCCAAAGTGTATAGTATTTCAGGGTGGGGAAGTAAAACTTGCAAAATTGCTGTAACATTTGAAATTCTCTCACTGTGCAATCAATAGGTTTAGTAATTCAAAAATAGGTTAATAACATTCACATATAATTACAAAATGAATAATTTATTCTATGTGGATTCCATTGTTTACAATTACAGCCTCCACACAGCCCCAGAACCCTGCACAATCCTTCACCACAAAGTCACTGGACATCATGGCCCACTCCTCATTGATGGCAGCCTTCAAAAAGTTGATGTTGGGGCGGGAGGTTTTGTTCGAAATGCTCCACATGGGTTGAAATGCTCCAGAGGGTTGAGATCCAGGCTGGAAGAGGGCCAGAAGTCTGCAGACCAGAAAGTAGCAAAGTTAGATTTGCAGAAATTCTGTACCTTCTTGGCAGTATGGCTGGGAACACTATCCTGGGTTTACATATAGTTACCCTCTAAGTAGTTGACCTTAAACCATGGCAAGACATGGTACCTCAGCGTCTTGTAATAGTTGTCTACACCCTCCTTTTCTCTGGGCTTGTAAAAGTACATGGGCATTTTTTTTCTGTTAGAGGACACAATACCAAAGGCCATAACCTGGGCTAGATGTTTTGTTCTGAAGATGCCCCTGACATGAGCTGTTGACTACACAATGTACCAACCATTTCTGTGGTTCACAATGGCATCTACTGTGAAGATCTTCTCAGCAGTGGACCTGTTCTTCTTGAGGTATGTGAGAACCTTTTTTGCACCTGTCCAGTTTCCTGGCCTTCATAAGTTCTGTTGGTAGGTGTCTTGATGTCCTGGTGTAGTACATGGTGTCCAAGTCATCATTCACAGCTGTTCAGATGGTCTTAGGGTCCACTTCAAGCTCAGAGGCCAGCTTCCTCATGGATGTAGTTGGGTCCATTAAAATTTTGGATTTGAAGGTGTTGATGAAGTCTGGATTCTGCTTCTTGTTGGCTCCACTGCTGCCAGACTTCCTCTGGATGCTATTGCCCATTATAAAGTGTGCATAAGGATACAACTATACAGTTCTATATTTAAGAGATGAGGAATTATGTACATTATTTACATTTGATATACCCTCCAATCTTCATCAGATGTCTTGGGGAAATTTCGAACCTGGATTCTCATTCCTAAGATATTTTTCGATGTTATTATTATTATTATTCAGGTCACTGCCTGGAATCGAACATAGAATCTTGGTGTTAGTAGCCAGTGCTCTTAACAACTATGCTATATCAGTGAATTTTAGGGCTTATAAATCTAATATTTTCCTATCCTTCCTTAATACCGGTTCCCATATGCTACTCATATCTGCACTGGGTCTGCTTAGGAGGTTGTTGTGTCCTAGCATATGTGCTGCTTCTTTTAGTTTTTGTATTTTCCAGTGGTGTTCTCTGTCTTTTATTTTAACTTCATCCCACAGGGGGAGGTGGTCTCCATTTTTCCATACATGATCAGCTATACCTGATTTATCAATATCTCTTCGTGTCACAGCTTTGCGATGTTCATCTACCCTTATTTTGAGGGGGCGGCATGTTTCGCCTTTGTATAACCTACGACAGCTGCATGGGCTGGAGTACATGCAGTTTTTAGTCATATTCTCTTCTATTGGTGGTTTTACTTGAAGGAGATATTTGCAATCTTTCTTTTTTATCTTTAATGTAATGATGTTTTATTGATTTCCAGGGATGAAAAACCAAACTTGGTCACTCTTTAGTAAAGTTGATCAACACTATACTGGTCACTTTACTCTAGTGCATGTTCTGTTCTTGTTCAAATTGTATATGCTAAACACGTGCTAACAGCTTAACCAATGCATCAAATATGCAAGATGTAACAAGCAAAAAGACAGGCTACAAAGTAAAACACCTTAGGATTGTTCATAGCAGTTAGATTTTGATTTCTGTATCAGTTCCAAAAAAATTGTAGCAAATATAGAATGCTTTATCTAAAAAAAAAGTGCCAAATTTTTAGATAAAGACAAAGGTGACGATAATAATAAAAATTAAGCATAACTCACACAACTTCCAAAATTATCACCAGTGATGATCAGGATATCACAAAAAATGTCTTGAGTCTCTACAGACACAGGCTCTAAATCAACCAATTTTGCCACAATATAAATTAAAGAAATTTGTGGAGGAGTCTAATTTGAGAGATTCCAATGGTGAATAGTTTAAACTTTATCCTTGACATTGATAAATGTCAAGCTTCATGCTGTAAAATATTTGTGCATAAAAAAACTTTTACTTTTCAAAGCTGGAAGGGCAAATTGACTGATAAAGCATGCAAAAAGTGCTTGTCATCATTTGGTGAAGTGGATTGGATAGACCATCAAGAGAATTCAGAACACAATACATCAGTACTAGGTCAAGTAAATACTATATACAAACAACAAGTAGTGTGAAACTGGGAGTACTTGGAAACTGTTGTTGAAACTCTTGTTTACTGCCCAACAAATTGTAGTTCAATGAGGTCATACAGAGGACAGCAGTGACTGTAGTAATATTTTTAGAACTGCTACTTCTTCAGTTGAATGAATTCTTGGCTAAGAGAAAAACCAAAAGCTCAGTGAGATGCATATACGCAGTAGACACCATCTATTGTCCAAAACTAAAATTTTTAATATGAGTACAATATAGAAAATGACGTGCAAAAGTGTTCTGGCTATTCCATTATCATTGAGGAGGCACCAGACATCTGCAGGGTTGAGCAAATTGTGACATGCCTCATCTTTCACCAAGAGTGAAAACAGGTTTCATTGGATTTTTTTTTTTTTTTTCAATGCATTTTACTGAAGAAAGGTATTCTCTAGAAGGTGGTCACAAATGAACAAGAAACCGGGGCTGAAAATTGATGTTATGGTGCAGCAAATATGAACAATTCAGCAACAAGAATAAAAAAGTCTACTCTACTTGTTATCTATGTCCATTACAATGTGTGTCTTCTGGGGTGGTGAATTGGCAGATTCATTGAATGCCAGATAGAAAGTCTTCCGACTCTCTATGCTGTGCACACGCATGCACACACATACAAACATACACTAATCCTTGACGGTATGGGAGGTTATGTGTGCATGCGTGCACACACACACACATGCACATCCTTTGGAAACAGAGTAACTCAAAACAGACCAGCTATATATAACATGTAAATATTGAACTAAAAGAAAAAGCCTTGAATAGTTGAAGGCTGTCTGTGGAACAAGAATCCTTCAAATTTCTCTCTCCATTTTAAAATCTTTATTCTTTTTAGTGAGAATTATACATTATCAATATCATAACAATTTGTCAATTTTGAGAGAACATAAAATTATTTTTGCTTTGAAATGGTGAAACTCGAAGCAGATAAAGCTATAAATAACAGCATGTAAATGTTGGGCTAAACAAAAATTTGGATAGAAAAAAGTCAAAGGCTGCTTGTTGGTCATGAATCTACAGCTGTAAACATGATAGACATTCTACCACTGAACCAAAGCAATCGACCATCTCTATTTAAAGGAATTTTTTCCACTCAATATTAACGCACTATTATTTATAATTTCATCTGTTTTAAGTTTCACTGTGCCAAAAGAAGAATTAATTTATGTTCTTTTGAAGCTTAGAAATATCTATGATATCAATATTATATGACATCAACATTATGCGTGTGTGTGTGTGTGTATATATATATATATATATGTGTGTGTGTGTGTGTGTGTGTGTGAGTATATGTGTAAAGACAGCTGTATGCAGAAGTGTCTGTCACTGAAAGTGGATGGTACTTGTGGAAGAGGGAGACCCAGGAAGACATGGGATGAAGTAGTGAGGATCAATCTCAGGATGTTAGGGCTCACAGAGGAAATGACGATGGACTGAGATGTCTGGCAATATGAGGTTGTAGAGAAGACCCACCCACGTCAGTGAAGCTGAGTACTAGAAGCTTTGTGTCCCACCCACATGTAATAATAAACTTTTCACACACGCTACACCAAGAAACCAAACTACATTGCCTCTTCTAAACTGCATCTTCTTTACATTTCCTCTTCATACACTATGATTGCCTCCTACTCCCCTTCCCTGCTGACTGTATTGCTGCTTTCCCCCACCCCATCTTAAGACCCAAGTTTTCACCAGTCACTGCAATCCCCACTCCCTACTCACACCCTGGCAATACCTGGCCATGTATATTATGACCTCCATACCTTGAGCATGCCCTGGCAATTGCCACTATTTATCTCACTTTCTTACTCTACCATCCCATTATGCTCTGATCCTTGTTACTTGTGAGTATACCCTCGCACTTCACCACCATCTCTCTCCTGCTCTCTCTTGCACTTTTGTTGTTTCCCACTCTCTCTATCTCTCTTTCCCTTGCTCTTCCCACTGGCTGGGTACCCATGTATCTCCTCTACAGCAGCACAGCTGTTTCTGCCCTCATTTTTGATCACTTTCTTTCCCTCCTTCTCTTGCTTTTTCCTCTGGCTAAGTAACTAAGCACTCCTTTACATCAGCATACCTGTTTTTGTCCTCTTTCTTGTACCTCTCTATCTGCCTCCTCTCTCTACATCTCACTCTCTTTTCTCTTTCTATCTCTCTGGCCAGGTAACCATGCACCTCCTCTACAGCAAGATAATTGTTTCTATCTCTCTGTCACACTCTAAGCTTTCATCATCTTTCACAAGATTCCCTCCTCAAGATTCCCTCTCTCAAAATTCCTTGTCTTGCAAGTTACTTTGTAACCCAGCCAATGTTGGTGCCACATAAAAAGCACCCAGTTCACACTGTAAAGATGATGATGTGTGTGTGTGTATATATATATATATATATATATATATATACACTAGCAAAGGTACCCGGCATTACCCAGGAATAAAATTATTCCTTATATATTGGAGGAAAAAAGCAAAATATATTGTATAGAAATTTGTTATTCTAAATTCAATTTATTTTTCAATTGGGAAATCAATTCTGAATTCATAATACAAAAAAATTAATAATAATAATAAAAAACAAAAATCCAAAATTTACCACTTTTCTGAAGGGAGATAAATTCTATCATATATCCTTAAAATCCTTAAAAATGTTTTAGCTCGAAGGCCGCGGCCATATATGTTGAAGGAAATTACGTAAGAGCTTCCGGGTAAACAACATTCTTTGTTTTCTGGTTTGGAGCATTCACAAATAAGTTTTGCAAACTACCAACCTTGGAGCAATCAACATAAGGTTGACCATGAAAATAACAAGGCTCAACTAAGTGCAACCCAGTAGGTTTCAAAGTCTGACCTTGAGTTTTATAAATAGACATTGCGAAGCAAAGTTGCACTGGGAAATGTGTTCATTTGAACTCAAATGGCATGTCTGTTGGTTTGATTGGAATTCTTGGAATGAAAACATCTCCCTCAAGGCACATCCAGTGATGGTGGTAGCTTCTATCACATTAGGTGTTAATGTCGTCACAATCAACCTTGTTCCACTGCATAATATAGGAGGATCTAAATTTCTTAGAAGCATTATTAGGACTCCTACCTTCAGAAAAAGTTTATGTGGAGGAGTTCCAGGTGGCTCAAGGGAATTAAGGAACTCTGATTTTCATCAAGGACTGAATCAACTGATTTGCACTTCTTAATGGCTGTTGGAATCTTATTCATTAATTCATGGTTAATCCTTGCTACTGTCTCATCTTTTGGAGCAAGAATTGCCCTTTCACACAACCATTTATGCGAATTAAAATTATTACTTAAGTCTGGCAATACCCTGTTCTTCAATTCAGCTGGGTAATTCACCACAATAGCAATATGAGCAAAACTGATATCACCATTCCCATCAAATGGTAGTTTCCCATTTCCTAATTGGAGGAGCCAGGTTGAAAACTGCTCTGCACATCAGTCCCCCATGTAATAAAGCTTGCATGTTAGTATTGAAGGAGAATTTCTGTACTTTATTCCACAGGTGTGAAGACTTAATGCATGCTTTTATTTCCCTTGCCTCTTGTGACTCATTGGCCCTACATACAACAGCTCTCTTTCGGTCATTGTGCAGGGGTCTCCTGTGACCTTATTCTGGCTACCTGTACTCATCTTTGCTTCACTGTAGAATACCGATTATCTATATCTCCCCTGTCTCCTCTTGTAGAGAGTGAGAACATTTTTCTAAGAAACTTTTTCGTAAATGAAAATGGGGATTAAATGAAAAGACTGAGTGAAAGTTACATGAATATCTTCACATGAGTGGTTGAAATAAATGGCAATAGTGGAACGCTGCATGCACACACACACACACATACGTATGGTATCAAACATCAGTGTCTCTTTCTCACCTGCTTTTCCCCTCTCTTTGTGCCACCTTTTTTCTTTCACCTTCACCTATAAAACATACATACAGTATCAAACATCAGCATCTCTCTATCTCCTGTTATCCTTCTCTTGTTCAACTTCTCTTATAGAAATTTGTTTTCTCTTTGTTTCTTTCTCTCTTCTCTGTATTTTTCTCATTCTGTGTTTCTCTCACTCACATATTTTCTCTCACCCTCTATAATAGTTACTCTCTTCTAGTCTATGTCTGTTTCTTTCACTCTCTCTCTCTCTCTCCTTCTAAGAACTTGCTTCCCAACCACATGGTTCCAGATTCTGTCTCACTGAATGGCACCTTGGGCAAGTGTCTTCATCTATAGCCTCAAGCTGATCAAAGCCTTGTGGGTGGAAACTGAAATAAGCTCGTCATATATATGTATATATTATATATATATATCTAAGTGTGTGTGTCTGTGTGTTTACCCTCCCCACTGCCCACTTCACAATCAGTGTTGGTGTGTTTATGTCCCTGTTACTTAGCAATTCAGCAAAAGAGACCAATAGAATAAGTACCAGACTTTAAAAAATAAGTACTGTGGTCGATACATTTGACTAAAAATTCTTCAAAGCAGTGGCCCAACATGTCCATAATCTAATGACAGAAACCAGTAAAAGATATATATGTATGTGGGTGTGTATGAGAAAATATTAATAAAAAGCAGAAATTATGCTTTTTCTGTTACATAGCAGTTAATTAATTCAATCAAACCATTTCAAAATGCAATAATATATGCTGAAAAAGAGATTATCACTATTAAATTATTTTAAAATACATTATTACATATTCCAAAATACCATATTGTATACGAAATACATTACTACAATTAAATCATTTTAAGATTACATATTCCAAAGTACATTTTCACATTCAAATCATTTCAAAATACATCATTAAACACGCCAATGAATATAATTACAAAAATACATAAATATTCCAAAGCACATAATTACAAACTAGTTTCACTTCTTATAGATGATTTGCATTGCAATATACATATGTAGTGGCTTGCTGGTACCCTTCATTTAATATATAGTGTGTCTGCTGCAAGTAGTCTTGTTATAGACTCTCTGGGTAAGAGAAGTAATATTATATACATTTGTAGATCTAAGTTAAGTGGTGGTGTGAAATTTTATACTTTTAACTATTCAGAAATATGTGGGGAAATATATTTTATAATTATTGATAAATGAACTGAAAATAAGTATCAGTAATTGGTTAACAACTTAAACAATAAAAAGTTGCGCGTTTTCTTCTTTTTATTATTTTTCTATATCTTCTGGATCGCGTAGGATATTTTAAACATATCATTAGTTCCTGTCAAGCCATCTAAATCATGTCAGCATGGAAAACAGACATTAAATGTTGTTGCTGTTGTTGATGATGATGATGATGACAACGACGATGATGATGGTGAGTGAGTGAGTGTGTGTGTGTGTGTGTGTGTAATTTGGTGTTATCTCTGCCATCCAGATTTCCTAGTCGTTTAACAATAAACTAAACTAGCTGTTAGTACCTATACACAGTGATTTGGAGACAGTCCTTTAAGAATTACACATCATGGCCATTAAGACAATATACAGCACTGATGCTGAGATGTGAGCCTTCAATTCAGTAGTCTGACAGTCCAAAGATACAACTAACAGCAATGGAATTTGCAGATATGAAAATGTATTTAGTAAAATTGTTAACGTATTTCAATTATATAGTGCAGTTAGAGGAAAGATATAATCAATGAAATACAATATTACAATATTCAACACAATAGATCATGAGAACCATTTAAAAGATGATTGTAAAAGGGAAAGTATCTCACACCGCGTATATTTAATGGAAAAAGGGAGGGTTTCTTTTTTTATGGAAGATTCACTGAAATACAAGAGGGTAACAACAACAACAGTGGCAACAACAAGTTGATAAATAAAATGCATACACAATTTAAGAGCAAAAATGTTTGTTTGAAAAATATTAATAGAAAGGTGAATATGACCAAATCAATAATTGAGATTATAAATTAAAATGGCAAAGAGTAATCTTATTTCTTGGAATATCGAAATACTAAGAATACTTATTAAACACCTCATATTCAGTTTGTGGCAAATGATTTAGGCATCGAACAATTTATCACAAATTATTACAAGACTATCTACATTCCATATATGTGTGTGTGTAGGCATACCTCAGCTTACGTCAGCAATTGGTTCCAAAACATGCGACTTAATTTCAAAAACAATGTAACATGAAATAACATTTATAAAATTTATTAGCTTATATGTTTTAATAAACAGTTTGTATATATTTTCACATGTATTTCAATTGATTTTCCATTTCAAGTAATGGTTTTAGATGATTTGTTCTTTTTTAATTTTTATATTTTTAAATATGTTCGGTGGGACTGATGTAAAATTGATTGAATTTGAAGTTTATTTTTTACATTAATTTCTTTAAAAAAAACGTAGTCAAAAATGATGTAACCTGAAGCAGCAGAAGTTGAGGTATGCCTTTATGTGCATGTGTGTGTGTATAACATGAAGAATTCTGATAGGAATGATTGTGTATGCAACAAATACATTCTCACAATATTGAACAACTCTTAGGTAATCCACAAGTTACTCATACCAATATTGGAGCCACTTCATGGTAGCTCTATCTGCTATAAGTATCAGGCACACCATTTTCAAATTACACCATTTTGTCTTAAAAAATAAAGAATGGCACATTTGATATATGATGTCTGCAATAACAATAATAATCCTTTCTAATTTAGACACCATAATAATAATGATTTCAATTTTTGACACAAGGCCAGCAATTTTGGGGGAGAGGATAAGTCAATTACATTTCCCACAGCCAGGGCCAGCTTTAGAAGGTGCAGGGCCCGATTGGGAGCAATTTTGGTGGGCCTCAGGTTTCCAGTGAACTTGCACCAAGGTCTATAGAATCATAAGAATCCAGCCATTGAAACTATGCTACCATGCAGTGCCACATAAAAGCACTCAGTCCACGCTGTAAAGTGGTGGTGTTAGGAAGGACATCCAGCCGTTAAAATCATGCTCCCATGCTGTTCCACATAAAAATACTCAGTCCACACAGTAAAGTGATAACGTTAGGAAGAGCATCCAGCCACAAAAAAACACGCCAAACCAGGCGGGTGCCAGATGTAGCTCCTAGTTTGTTGGCCCCTGTCAAACCGTCCAACCCATGCCAGCATGGAAAATGGATGTTAAATAATGATGATGATGATGATATGCATATATATACATACACATATTATGTGTATAGGATCTTTTCCTTTTGAACGGCACTTTGTAACATAATCTCTAGGTAACTAAATAGTTTTAAACTTCATATACTGGTAGAATGTATTTATAAAACGTCATTTTCTCTTGGCTTTATTGAGAAAATTCTATAGTTTGTAAGATATTTCGTCTGAAATTTCGAGCATTTCGGTAATTTTAACCAATCGATTACCTCCATTTAGGTAAATAACATTCTGTGCATAATGAATATGTACCTCGTTTAAGAAACCCCTAACCCTAACTAACCCTAAATCTAAAATAGATTGAAATGCAATAGATCGATACTAGGGCCAGAATTATGGGTGACATTTTCATTTGACACCACTAGAAAAAAATCCCATTTTCCGTAGCGGTGTCGTATGAAATTGTCACCCATAATTATAACCCCAGTATCGATCTATTGCATTTCAATCTATTTTAGATTTAGGGTGAGTTAGGGTTAGAGTTAGGGGAAGGGTATCTTTTTTCTTCACAAATGTAAATAAACCCAATCTGTTTCTTAAACGAGGGACATATTCATACAGCACGGAATGTTGTTTACGTCAATGGAGGTAATCGATTGGTTAAAATTGCCGAAATGCTCGAAATTTCAGACGAAATATCTTACAAACTATAGAATTTTCTCAATAAAGCCAAGAGAAAATGATGTTTTATAAACACATTCTACCAGTATACGAAGTTTAAAACTTTTTAGTTACCTAGAAATTATGTTACAAGGTGCCGTTCAAAAGGAAAAGATCCTGTGTATATATATATATTTGGTTTGCAAGATTCTTTATGTGAGTTTGTGTGTTGAAGCATATTCTGTTGTGTCTGGGGAGAGTAATTTTCTTTTTGTGTCTTATAATTTAACACACTCACCAGTAAAATTTCCACTTATTTCACTCCTTGAGTAGCCGAAGCACCAGTTTGACAGGAATATCTATCCTAAGATGTGTAATTAACACATAAAGCATGACAGGCCACGATTGTGGTCGTCAGGTACAGGTCACGATCATGGCCCAGATAGATGCATTTAATTTATGGGTGTTTGTTGGGGTCTAATGTCACTCAAACACTCCGACACACCCCAAAATGCAAGAAAACTAATCAGAGCATATGTTTCAAACAATAATTTAGTCACTTCATTATTTTATCAATTGAAGAAAGCACCTGGTTGGTCAAAGGGAAAGTCTTAATGGAGAATCGATTTGAACATGATACCATCGGTTTGGTCATTTAAATTTCACTTCTAGGTCTTTAATCAACTGATAGTTGAGGTTTTATGAATGCGGTGAAATCTAAATATTAATTTTACATGAAATGATAAGTAATAACATATTTTTGGATGTTTTTTGTAATTCTGAATGTACAAACACACATGGTAATTTCCGAAGAGATTCGAATTTGCATGTTGTCATCATTAGCGTGCGTGTGGCAGTGGTTTGCGTGGGTAAATATACAGTGTGTTTTCAAGCGCATGCAGATTAAGCATCTGTCATGAGTTTATATTCTGTGATGTGCTTGCTTCTATGATCTCCAAAGCCCGATATCTTCAGCTTATTTTGCATTTGAGTGATACTATGGATCCTGACATTGACTCTGACAGTGATTATGGCAACAAAAGCGCTGTTTCAGACGTGTATATGCCGTCAGAGATTGACATTTGGTGAATTCTGACATAGAAAATAGCGATGATGGAGGTGAATTACGTGAACACGACAATGAGAACAGTAGTAGCGATGAAGGTGAAGGGCAAGGTGTCGGTCCCTGGTTGGGGATTGTTAATCACGATGTTGACGAGGCTCCTGTCAACCATTGCTTCAGAGGACAAAACACAGTGCTAGCTGATGCTTCTCCGCAAACTCGCCCACTTGACTTCTTTCGACTTTTTAACAGTCGAATTTCTGGAGACTCTCACTGATTGACTTCACGAAAAAGACAACGGACAAGATGGTGGAGCAACACTAATTTCGAGGCCAGAGTGATGGGCTTTCGCCACGGAGCGGGTTCAGACAGTGGCCAAAGCTGTCCTCTCAGCTGACAATAACCTTGATCCTGACCTTTTTTGGACTATTTTTGAACATGGGTCTCATTCAGTAGTCAAACCTGAATGATTATTGGAACATCAAGGACTGGAGCCAGCGAACTCCAGCTTTCCCAGAGACAATGTCAAGGGACAAGTTCATGTTACTTTTGAAGCTCCTGCAGTTCTATGATGTGGATGATGACAATAATCCAGGGGACTCAGGGAGGAAGATGCGTCTTATACTTTCTCACTGAGCAAGAAAAAAATTGGTAATGAGAAGTGTGACATATACAACATAAAATATTTGTATAAAAAAAGTATGGAAGATATAAACTTAAACTTTTTAGAACATAATCCTCATACTATTTCTATTATCCCCTGAAGAAATGAAGAGAAATGATAATACCACCACAAAGTTAACACAAGAAAAACACTCTCCACAGACATGGGAGTCAACAACAGTGCCCCTCTTTTGTTACAGTAGTCGGGTATCAAATTGCAACACATGACCTTGAATGTCTGTCAAGAGAAAGTTCAACTAATGACTTTTCCGATGATGTAAAACTTACCACCATTATATATTAAGAAGATATTTTAACTTTTTTTTTTATGTGTGCATAGTAGTCTCATTTTCATAAAATGTGCTCAGCAGTCCGTGCTATGTAAGTGCAAATCAAAGCGCTTTATGGGTTTTAAACATTTTGTGTAATATATTTGTTAAACAATAAAAGTGCTATTTAGTTTGTTTATTTTATTATTGTCTTTAACGGCAAAATTGATAATTTTTGGTAGAAAGTGAATTCCTGTTAAATGAAAAACTTGACGTGATAGAATATTTCTGATGGAATTTCTGAACCCAATACCATAAAATTAGGTAAGACTAATTGTAAAAAGCAAGACAATTAAAAATATTTTCGAAAATGTTCCCCAGTATTATCAATAAAATAATAAAAGCAAGTGATCAGCCCTATTACTTACAGACAAACAAAACAATAAGCTGTAGAAAATTGACATGATAGAAGAAAACTAACTGTAGTTTGGAAATCAGCATGTCAATTTTAGCCTAAATCAAGTGAAAAAGCAATAATGCTCAAAATTTTACCCCTGTGTAATAGTTAATTGATTGAAAAGTAAACTGTGTGTTCCGATGTAGGAATTACATGTGCTCCAGGCGAGACTTTAGGTTTATACATCCGATTGCATTCTGTAAGATTCATCTGTTTGTCCACCATTCTGTCTACAAACAAGCTTTTCTGCACCTATTGATCTATCCATTCATGTATGATAAGTATTTGCATGCTGTACTAAGTATGATTTGCATTAATGTGACAGAAAGTAGCACAATCTTTATAAAAACTGCGTTACTTTCTGACTCATCCTCGTATTAGATAACTCACTAGAATGCAAGAGCACAGCAATATAACATTGTAATACAATAAACTTTCATCATCCTCCATTCTTTGTCTTCGTGATCTGACTTGGCCTCATTATCAAATTCATTGGCACTGGAGCCGTTAATATGTTCTATAAATTACGATTCTAAGAAGTAGCAAATAGCAGTCATTACAAAATAAAGGTCGCCAAAAATTATTTGTTTTCCCTTCGCTGCATCAAACATTTCCATACATTAATTTAAATTTAGTAAAATTATGACAAACTTACAGATTTGATCTGTGTTCATTGTTGGTTGTAGAATCTTTTCCTTTTGAACGGCAGACAATTTCTAGTTAACTAAACACTTTAAAACTTCGTATACTGGTAGAATGTGTCAAAATAAAACATTTTTTTCTCTTGGCTTTCTTGAGAGAATTGTAATTTGTTTGTTTAACATAGTTTAATTTTTCGAATTTTAACCAATCCTATGCTCTCTTTTGAGCTAAAATCATTTGCTGCGTCTAAAACTGAGACAACTACCCCTCAACCTAACCCTAACCCTAATTTTTTTTCTTAATTGTTAAATTAATTTAATTGTTACGCGTGTAAAAAAACCCGAAAGCAATGAAAAATGATTTAAACAATCAACAAACAAAATAATTCTATAATTTTATACACACGCTTTCCGTATACGTACGGAAAGCGTGTGTATAAAATTATAGAATTATTTTTTTGTTAATTGTTTAAATCATTTTTCATTGCTTTCGGGTTTTTTTACACGCGTAACAATTAAATTAATTTAACAATTAAGAAAAAAAAATTAGGGTTGGGGGAGGTTTAGGGTTAGTTACAGGATGTTGTCTCAGTTTTAGACGCAGCAAATGATTTTAGTTGAATGGAGGTAATCGATTGGTTAAAATTGCCGAAATGCTCGGATTTTCAGACGAAATATCTTACAAAGTATAGAATTTTCTCAATAAAGCCAAGAAAAAATGATGTTTTATAAACACATTCTACCAGTATACGAAGTTTAAAAGTGTTTAGTTAACTAGAAATTGTGTTGACATCTGCCGTTCAAAAGGAAAAGATCCGTCGTATGTAAGATTAAATTCAGAAAAAATCCTCATGCCGATTGCGACAGTAACTTTGAATATTTAAACATTAGGTACAGAGTATAACTGGAAATATTCAATAGCATCCTTAGAAAAATTCTTTGTTACAATTTTTCCTGCACTGGCTTTCAACCCATCTGTCAATTCTAATGCATTAATGCTCGCTGTATTCTGAAACGGAAGCTAGTTTCCGAGCACCTTGCATGGTTCAAACGTGGTTGAATTTAACAATATCATACATAGAGTATTTTCTTTTCGGTATGTGCGTAAGAGACTGAGTGTTTTAGTTTTAAGAGTTTGAAATTTCACTATACCTAGAATTCTGTTGCATTCCTTCCGAATCAGACGAATTTTCAGGAAAATGCAGGTTACACTGGGAAAAAATTTTTTTCAGAATAAGGCGAACGTTCCACAAGTAAGCGATTTGACTAGCTGAAAACAGCCAATAAAAAACAAAAGTCTTGTACTTTTTTTGTCGGAGTTACGCTCATGCAGCCGGTTAAGCTAACAGAAAATATTCTGCATCAAAATCTAATATGACATGACCGAGAAATATTTTTTAAAAAAAGAGTGCATTAAAATCAAAGTTGTTTTAGCAACTGAACCAAAGTACAGTAATTGCTTGTATGCGAATCGTTCATATGTGTATGAGTGTGTATCTGTGTGTTTGTGTGTGTGTGTGAAAGAGAGAGAGAGAGAAATAGCTATACCATGCAATATACATCCTTGATTTATTAAATTATTTCCGTCACAATTACCAATGGCAATAATGACCCGCTCTATATGAGGAGGAGAAATAATCACTTGAATGATGACTGAAATTGACATGCTATTAAGGAAAAGGACACTTATTGCCTGGAGATGACATTAAGAGTTTCTGCCTCAATAGGTCTCATAGGCACGACAATTGTCGAACCTTATCACCAGTTGCCAAGGGACTTAGGCATATACAAAAAGTGTATTGCACGTTATGCTCTACGTAATTAGCATATATATGTGATAAGGTTCGACAATTGTCGTGCCTATGAGACCTATTGAGGCAGAAACTCTTAATGTCATCTCCAGGCAATAAGTGTCCTTTTCCTTAATAGCATGTCAATTTCAGTCATCATTCAAGTGATTATTTCTCCTCCTCATATAGAGCGGGTCATTATTGCCATTGGTAATTGTGACGGAAATAATTTAATAAATCAAGGATGTATATTGCATGGTATAGCTATTTCTCTCTCTCTCTCTTTCACACACACACACAAACACACAGATACACACTCATACACATATGAACGATTCGCATACAAGCAATTACTGTACTTTGGTTCAGTTGCTAAAACAACTTTGATTTTAATGCACTCTTTTTTTAAAAAATATTTCTCGGTCATGTCATATTAGATTTTGATGCAGAATATTTTCTGTTAGCTTAACCGGCTGCATGAGCGTAACTCCGACAAAAAAGTACAAGACTTTTGTTTTTTATTGGCTGTTTTCAGCTAGTCAAATCGCTTACTTGTGGAACGTTCGCCTTATTCTGAAAAAAATTTTTTCCCAGTGTAACCTGCATTTTCCTGAAAATTCGTCTGATTCGGAAGGAATGCAACAGAATTCTAGGTATAGTGAAATTTCAAACTCTTAAAACTAAAACACTCAGTCTCTTACGCACATACCGAAAAGAAAATACTCTATGTATGATATTGTTAAATTCAACCACGTTTGAACCATGCAAGGTGCTCGGAAACTAGCTTCCGTTTCAGAATACAGCGAGCATTAATGCATTAGAATTGACAGATGGGTTGAAAGCCAGTGCAGGAAAAATTGTAACAAAGAATTTTTCTAAGGATGCTATTGAATATTTCCAGTTATACTCTGTACCTAATGTTTAAATATTCAAAGTTACTGTCGCAATCGGCATGAGGATTTTTTCTGAATTTAATCTTACATACGACGGATCTTTTCCTTTTGAACGGCAGATGTCAACACAATTTCTAGTTAACTAAAACTACCTCGAACACACAAGTGCAAACAAGGGAGTCAGAGAAAGGCAGAATACCACTTAAATCTGAACACTACTATAGAAATATTCTTTTAAAAAAACTTTTCTTCTAATTTTTCTAAATTTAATTATTTAATCGTTACAGTTGAAAAGGTCTCAAAATGACCGAAACCGGTACTGAAATGTTCACTATAAAATTATTTTAGCATTTTCTATTTTTTACTTGTTTTTTCATATATATATATATATATATATATATATATATATATATATATATATATTATATATATATATATATATATATATATATATATATATATATAATCAGCTTCCTGATGATTTCTTTTGAATGAAACAGTTCTAGTCCTGTAGAAGCTCCTTCTATAAAATAAATAAATAAATAAATATACATATATATATATATATACAGGAATAAAAAATGGAGTTAACGCAGGTTTAAACAAGTATTTTTTCTTTCTACATATGTTTCAAAAATTCCACTGATACTTATTCAAAAGAATAAAAGGTATAAACAATGCAATCTTCTCTTCGGGAAAGGGAAAAAACGAAACTTGTCAATACGACATTTTAGCAAAAAATGATGGATTCGTATAGCGATAGACAGAACGCTATTAATATTGTTTAAAAAAACGTTATATGATATAACGTCATAAGTAGCTAACAGAAAGAGTAGGGATATTAATAGTGAATGTTAAATATAAAGGAAATTAAAGTCTAAACTATATATAATGATAGAGACTACTTATATGCACTAAAAGTATGTTTTTGCCAATGCTTACATCTGTATGCTCGTTCTATAACCGTGTTTACTAGAGTATTTTTAGAAAAAATAATGAAAAATAGCTCAGAATTGCAGAGAAGACAGAATTTCTTGCCTTTGTCATATGGTATCGAAATTGAGAGGATCAACCATTCCAAATGAAATTGTTCATTGTGGTCTTTTAAATTCCAAATCAGTTTGCTGAGACCGGTACTATTCCGTTTATTTCTATCCCTAAATGTTGAGTAATGGATAGAAATTCTCTTAGATAACTCTAACGATGTGCTTCCAATGTAAAATTGTACTTTATTACGAGTACTGATTATACACTGGTATATAGAATTTTTAATCTTAGAGTTACTTGACATAAATTTAATTCTATTGGGATTGACTTCAGATACAATAACCTTGTTATTAATATTTCTAGAGGGTTGGATGGTAGTAGCTAAATTAATGTTAGTATTAGTAAATGTATTAATATTTAACAGTTTTTTAAGCCATTCTACTGAAAAAATTAACTAAACTGTTCTTAACTTTTTGTACCTTTTGGTTAGAAACATTTTGGAGGTAAAGTAAACAATCATCACGATATAGACCTCCATAAATGTTAGGGAACTCTTCAGCCATTTCAAAAAGAATATATATACAGACCAAATCAGCTATCTGTGCTGAATCAGAACTTCCCATAGGTATATCGAAACTATCTGGTGTGTCTTTACGGACCCACAACTTATCATCAAATTTAATAATAGATCTTCTGGCTGCCAACACAACATTAATTTCTTCTCGGGTGAGACCAGCTTTGTTATGAGCAAGCCAAAGTGCCTTATTAAGTACTATTGGATTAATAGACGAATAAAAATTGGAAATATCAAACTGGATAAACTTCGTACTCACCTTACTGTTAATAGACCTAAACCAGTCAACTACGTCAAATGAATTAGTCCATAAACTAAGTTTTAATGTTTTGATTAGATTAGGAATATATTTATCTAGTATATTTTTACTAAGGATACCGATGTCAGAGCTAAGAGAATTATCTAAGAGAATTTCTATCCATTACTCAACATTTAGGGATAGAAATAAACGGAATAGTACCGGTCTCAGCAAACTGATTTGGAATTTAAAAGACCACAATGAACAATTTCATTTGGAATGGTTGATTCTCTCAATTTCGATACCATATGACAAAGGCAAGAAATTCTGTCTTCTCTGCAATTCTGAGCTATTTTTCATTATTTTTTCTAAAAATACTCTAGTAAACACGGTTATAGAACGAGCATACAGATGTAAGCATTGGCAAAAACATACTTTTAGTGCATATAAGTAGTCTCTATCATTATATATAGTTTAGACTTTAATTTCCTTTATATTTAACATTCACTATTAATATCCCTACTCTTTCTGTTAGCTACTTATGACGTTATATCATATAACGTTTTTTTAAACAATATTAATAGCGTTCTGTCTATTGCTATACGAATCCATCATTTTTTGCTAAAATGTCGTATTGACAAGTTTCGTTTTTTCCCTTTCCCGAAGAGAAGATTGCATTGTTTATACCTTTTATTCTTTTGAATAAGTATCAGTGGAATTTTTGAAACATATGTAGAAAGAAAAAATACTTGTTTAAACCTGCGTTAACTCCATTTTTTATTCCTATTATTCAAATATTCAACGTAAACACGAAGTTTCAACCTTTATAAACAAGGAGTTACAACATCTTTACTTGTGAGATTTTTGCTGTCCTGGTAACTATTCATTCATTTATCCGTGTTAAATGTTAACAAGGTAAAATACACTCATCTATTTATAATACTTTAATCAGGTTTATTAATAACCTGCTAACTGAATAGTTACAGCATATGGAGTTATTGAATATTAACGCATCTCTTAAGGACATTCCTATTCCACCTAAGAATGTTTTCCTTAAACAACTTGTCAATAAGATTAATTCATTCATCAACCGAATAAGATGGCTTACCTTTTTCTTTGACAAAAATGACACTCAACAACACACTAATGATAAAACATCTGAGTTCAGCAAGTTATTTAAATCTAAAAATAGTCCGCCGCCTAACCCAAGGTTGAAGCAATTTGAAGATGATCTCTGGTCCATTGTGAGAAATGTAAAATTTCAACGGTCACCACTAAGAAATAAACATCTGAGGTATCTTCGCAACATCACCAAAGAAATCAATTCTATGGATACTATGTTGGTTCAATCTGATAAGACTGGAAATCTGTACAAACTTTATAAAGACTATTATTTGGAATTACTTGAAAAAGAAATTCAGAAAAAGTATAAAATTGCTGATAAAAGAATACTTAAGAAAGCCAACATCGAGGCTATGAAAATCATGGAGAAATATAACCTACAAATGAAGACAGAACCACTTGTTCCTAAACAACCTAGGTTTATTTTGAAGGATCACAAACCAAATTTTTTTACTAACCCATCATTAAGGCTTATCTGCCCTTCTAGCTCTGACATCGGTATCCTTAGTAAAAATATACTAGATAAATATATTCCTAATCTAATCAAAACATTAAAACTTAGTTTATGGACTAATTCATTTGACGTAGTTGACTGGTTTAGGTCTATTAACAGTAAGGTGAGTACGAAGTTTATCCAGTTTGATATTTCCAATTTTTATTCGTCTATTAATCCAATAGTACTTAATAAGGCACTTTGGCTTGCTCATAACAAAGCTGGTCTCACCCGAGAAGAAATTAATGTTGTGTTGGCAGCCAGAAGATCTATTATTAAATTTGATGATAAGTTGTGGGTCCGTAAAGACACACCAGATAGTTTCGATATACCTATGGGAAGTTCTGATTCAGCACAGATAGCTGATTTGGTCTGTATATATATTCTTTTTGAAATGGCTGAAGAGTTCCCTAACATTTATGGAGGTCTATATCGTGATGATTGTTTACTTTACCTCCAAAATGTTTCTAACCAAAAGGTACAAAAAGTTAAGAACAGTTTAGTTAATTTTTTCAGTAGAATGGGCTTAAAAATCGTTTTTGATGACGATCTGACGAAGGCCAACTTTTTAGATATTACGCTTAATTTACACAGTGATTCTTACTTCCCATATCATAAACCGTTGACCAATCTTAAGTACATTAGCAAATTTAGTAATCATCCTGGAGCAATTACTAAGAATTTAGTTAAGAATATTTCATTTAGATTATCTAAATTATCTGCTAATGTTGATATTTTCAATAATAACGCTGAATTCTATAACTCTGCCTTAATCAAAGCAGGTTATACAGAAAAAATTTTCTACATTGATTCTGCTCAGTCTAATTGTAAATTCAATAATGTAGATAAGATTTCTAGTCGTAAAAGAATTATTGATAACAAACATAACTTACGCACCGATACAAAGCGAATGAAGGCAGATAACCCTTATTTATTCCCCTATTACCGATCTAAAAGTAAATATAACACCTTCAAAAGTAATTACGCTATGAATACTAGTAAAAATATTTGGTTAATAATTCCTTACGGGAGACAAATTAAATCTAATCTCCCACTGCTGTTTCGTCAAGCTATTGCTAGGAATTTTCCAAATAATTCTAGATATTACTCTATAATTAATTCACATAAAGTTAGGATAGGTTTTTCAAACACAAAAAATCTCTTGCAAATTATATCTTCTCATAATAACAAACTGTTAAATATTAATACATTTACTAATACTAACATTAATTTAGCTACTACCATCCAACCATCTAGAAATATTAATAACAAGGTTATTGTATCTGAAGTCAATCCCAATAGAATTAAATTTATGTCAAGTAACTCTAAGATTAAAAATTCTATATACCAGTGTATAATCAGTACTCGTAATAAAGTACAATTTTACATTGGAAGCACATCGTTAGAGTTATCTAAGAGAATTTCTATCCATTACTCAACATTTAGGGATAGAAATAAACGGAATAGTACCGGTCTCAGCAAACTGATTTGGAATTTAAAAGACCACAATGAACAATTTCATTTGGAATGGTTGATCCTCTCAATTTCGATACCATATGACAAAGGCAAGAAATTCTGTCTTCTCTGCAATTCTGAGCTATTTTTCATTATTTTTTCTAAAAATACTCTAGTAAACACGGTTATAGAACGAGCATACAGATGTAAGCATTGGCAAAAACATACTTTTAGTGCATATAAGTAGTCTCTATCATTATATATAGTTTAGACTTTAATTTCCTTTATATTTAACATTCACTATTAATATCCCTACTCTTTCTGTTAGCTACTTATGACGTTATATCATATAACGTTTTTTTAAACAATATTAATAGCGTTCTGTCTATCGCTATACGAATCCATCATTTTTTGCTAAAATGTCGTATTGACAAGTTTCGTTTTTTCCCTTTCCCGAAGAGAAGATTGCATTGTTTATACCTTTTATTCTTTTGAATAAGTATCAGTGGAATTTTTGAAACATATGTAGAAAGAAAAAATACTTGTTTAAACCTGCGTTAACTCCATTTTTTATTCCTATTATTCAAATATTCAACGTAAACACGAAGTTTCAACCTTTATAAACAAGGAGTTACAACATCTTTACTTGTGAGATTTTTGCTGTCCTGGTAACTATTCATTCATTTATCCGTGTTAAATGTTAACAAGGTAAAATACACTCATCTATTTATATATATATATATATATATATATAATTAAATGAGGCAGCTAGTTAGCAGAGTTTCACCTAAAAAGAAAACAATAAATATGTCTGAGGATGTTAGAACACCTACGCTGCTAGAAATAAGAGATAAATGGCTCTACTGCTTCTGTCAGCGCACATATAATTCTAGACATATATACATACACATGCCAGCAGCGACCGTAGATGGCCGATCCATAAAAAGTTTTTGGGAGTATACATGTAACGATTAGTTCTTCGTTTTAGTTGAGGGTCACCAATCGTAACGGTTATGGTTAAGGTGTTGGTCGCCAGTGTAACGGTTTGCATTATGATCTATGTTGGAGTTGACAGTTAGTGATTGCATCGTGTGTTGCTATTGCAGATGTGCAAGATAGAAGAACAGTGATCGAAGTTGTAAAGAAAGATATATAGTTACTGTAACTTTATATAATGCCATGCCTCGATGGACAGGTAATATATTCGTAAAGATGCGAAGCAAAGATAGTTGTCGTAGATTTTCCTTATATAGTTTGTGTTTGTGTTCTCGTCATAGTGTAGTAGTAAACTACAGATAGAGATGTAGTAAAGTTCTAGAGAAAAGAAAGTGAGCTAGTGACAGTGAGAGAGTCGAGGGAAGTTGTGTCTCATAGTCGTTGATTGTAACTTTCTTTTTCCTTCTGGCCGTTTGATCTCAAGTGGCTGCCTGCTTGTGGCCATGACTCTAGTTGTCCGTTCACTAACTTCTTTTATTCGGCACACAGGCCATGACACAAAGGGAACAGCACATTGCTCGTGACCTCGCTCCAGTTTTTCTCCATCTGGAGATCTGGTCCAAACCAGACCACAAGCAATTTAACCGGGCCCTCCGTCCAACGACGCTGTTGGGAGGCATCGCCTTCCCGATTCCAGGTGCCGAGTTGCAAGCCGACTGATTTTTCCTGGTTAATTTTTGCTCCTGCTACCGCTTCGTATCCTTTGATGGCGTCTTATACACGAGGTAGCTGCTTTCATCAGACACGATGATGGTGACATCATCCCAATATACAGCCGCTCTCCTACCGTAACATAGATCAGGCGGGTCACCCCCACCCCGTGTACTCCAACCTCCGCAGCAATGGCTCAAGAGCCAAAACATACAGAAGAGGGGACAGGGGGAAGCCCTGGTGAACTGAACGTTCGCTCGCGAACAGCCTCGAGAAGAAACTGTTTATCCGGCCGATTGAATCGATGTCGCTATACATAGCATTGATCCATCCACGGAAAGTCGGGCCCAGTCCGACCGCCGCCAGATACCGATGGTTAACTCTATCGAATGCTTTAGACTGGTCTAAATTCACCAGTGCCCCACCTTTGCCAGAAATTTTACCCACCCGCTCTATAGTGTAGCGTATGAGGTGAAGGTTGTCGTGTATTGTCCTGCCTGGAATGGCACATGTCTGTGCCTCTCTCACCAGGACGCCCACGACAAGCCTCACTCTCTTGGCTAACACCTTGGCCAAAATCTTTAACTCTGTTTAGCAGAATTATGGGCCTAAAGTTATTAGTGTTATTCCCCTTGTTCGGGTCCTTCCTGATCAGTGTCACTACTCCCCGACTCACAGATTTGGGAATTCTCCTGTTCTGCTGCCGGTTTACGTATACACCGGCCAGTATGTTCCCGAACAATTCGTAAGGAAGACCATTCAATCCCGGCGACTTGTCCCCGGGGCAGTCGGAAAGCACTTCTATGACCTCCACAGCTGTGATCATCCCTTCATAGCGCTCCGCCTCGCGTGCCGAGAGACATGGGCCGTCGGCCAGAAAATCCCGAAGGGCATCCCCATGGTCCAGCGTCCCGCTCCTCCCGAACAACGCAGTGAAATGCTCCTGAAAGGCCTTCTTGTCCGTCGATCTCCTGTCCTTGTTCATTTACCACAGACCTCATCGTAGCATCTACGCCACGTTGAGTTTCTACAGAGCGAGCCCACCCGGTAACGTTGATACCTTCGCGACCCAATGCACGTACTTCAGCCCGGACCCTGCAACTTTCGTGTTTGGAATTGAGGTGTCGGTCGAAGGCCGATCTCGCCGCCAAAACTTGAGGTGCAGAGCCCACTCTCAACGCCTCTTCTAACGCCTTAACTAGAGACTCTTCTACTCTAGCCTGCACTATACTTAACTGTTTGCTAAATCTAATAGACTCAAGTCGAATAGCTCTTTTGAGGCTACCCCACCACCGGTTATTCAACACGGTACCAGTGAGTGCCCTCATGACTAATTCCTTAATCTGGTTACGGTATGTTTCGCAAGCCAAAAGGGTCTTGTTCAACTTCTAGTAACCAGATCCCTGTCTATGGACTCGGATTCTCGAGTCTGAATCGATCTGCCAGCCTATATCACTTCAGCAGATCGATGAGGCGTGAGTTACTTTTCCTATCGGTCGGGCCAACGCTTTCCAGGCGTGCATCCAGAACAGCGTTAAAGTCTCCTAACATTACTATCGTCCTTGGCGTCACAAGAAAATCCTCCAGGCATCGATAGAACTCATTCCGTTTGCCCTTTGTGCAAGGCGCGTAAATACCTACCAACCTGAAGGTCTTACCACTGAAAGTCAGATCCAGAATGACCGAATCACCTTCTGGGTCGACAAAGACTGCGAGTGTCTGTAGAGCCAAGCCTTTTCGGATCAAAACCTCAACGCCACTCCCTCCCCCTGTCCAACTAGGAGATATGATTTTCTCATAGTCTTTCAGGAGGTTTTTGAGAAGGCCTGCAGCTTGTCCAACTTGGTCTCTGTAGCAACCATATCAATTTTAAGTGACCTGAGGTCGTCGAGGAAACAGGCTTGCTTCCACTTCGAACTCAGGCCACGCACATTTAGACAACCTACACGTAGCGTAGCCATGACAAAAACAGGAACAGAAGGAAATCTACTTACATTTTAGCCTAGGGGAAATCATCCTCAGCACTGGTGCGGCTAGGATTTTCCCCTTTATTTCTTCCATGGGCGGTTTTTCCGGTAGGTCGAACACTTTTGGTAAGTCTTTTAGCTCGATAATTTCTTTAGGAAATCTGTTCTTCAAGTCCTTGTAAAGTACTTTAGGGATCGTCGCAATGCTGTTCGGATTTTTACTGTTACTCGTTAGGTATATTTTGCTTTGTAAATGGGGTTTAATTACCCCCGTCATTGAGTTTACCACTGTGGTCATTTCTTTTTTGGGCTTGGGTTTGTATATTTTTATCGATATAAATGTTTTCTCTTTGTGTTTTTTTTTTCCTTCCGGGTTATTTTTTTTTCTTTCTTTGGTTTTCGGAGCCGCCTCTTAAGTAGGCGACTCCACTGCTTTTTTTTATTTTTCGCGACACTGTCTCGAAGTCCATTCCTTCTGCTGACGGTGTCACTTCGACTGGTTTTACGATTTGTTCTGATTCAGTGGCTGCCCTCTGCATAACAGCCTCCGTGACTGAGGGCACCTCCTCTTCTACATTTTCTTCTTGTTCCTTCTCCTGTGCTTGTTCCTTCTGCTGTGCTTTTTCCTGTTGGGGGCAATTCGACCTCAGGTGCCCCATTTTTCTGCATTTGAAGCACCTGGGCTTCCTCCCCTCTACATGCACAGCTAATATGGTGTCTTTGCCAATGCATATCTTTTCTGGGGTTTTTTTCCAGGTCCATTGTTGTTGCCTGGGCCAAGATCTCCAGAGTTTGCCCTCGCCAGTTTTGTGGGGCGTCTCTAGAGACCTGTATTATATTTATTTTCTCCTCCCTCCCGTATAGTAGGGTGGCAATTATCCACGCAATCTCAGTCCCCGGTGAGATATTTTAAATCTTAATCCGGAACGTTCTACGTCCCAGATATAGTGGTAGCAACATAATGCTACCACTTTGCAAGGTTCGAGTTCTTTTGCCTTCTCGGCTGATTGAAATCTCGCTTCTACAGTCGCAAATTTAGTAAGTACCTCGGGTCAGGTATTATATCCGGCCTAACACTGGCCCGAGGGACTTTTCTACGGTACTTTCTTCGAAGTATTCAAATTTATTGTTCTCACAATCGTATGTTTTATAAATAATTGTGCTTTCCTTTGTGCGATTCAAAATCACGCTAGGGGGCGTAATTCGGCTTTCGCCATTTTCTTCCTATATCATCCCGTACAAGGCCTGTATTTCCTCTTTTTTGAAGGTTATATTTTCTTTTCCCTCCACAACGGAGGCGAAATTTCTTCAACTGAAGACATTTTCACTCTTTTTTTTAAACACACAATATTGTTGCGAAAACAATGGCAAAGCTCGTTCCAAATGGAACAAACACAGTTCGTAAATAATACAAACAATTCCTTCCTCCGTGGGGGAAGGGTATCTTTTTTTTTCTTCACAAATGTAAATAAACCCAATCTGTTTCTTAAACGAGGGATATATTCATACGGCACAGAATGTTGTTTACCTCAATGGACGTTAGTGATTGGTTGAAATTGCAGAAATTGAAGAAAAAAACAACAAATATCTTACAAACTATAGAATTTTACTTGCAGCCAGTCATATACCCGGACGAGAATCCGTTGTCTCTGATATAGGTAAAAGCGAAAATTGGGAAAAAGATGAAAAGGCCGAAATGTATCTGGGGTTCTCGCTGGCTGTTGCTGCTGGGACAAATTTTCTTCTCCCTTCGATATCTATTGTTTTTAATTGATCACATCCATAAGAGATGCTATCATAGGATAAATTCCTCAATAACTGGATAACTGTCCTATCGACAGTGTGTATACATTAAAAATGAAAAATGAAGCGCGAACGATTACGGTGGTGCCATGAAGTAAACATGCTTCAGATACACTCGTTTATTCATACAAACGTAACTGAGATGAAATATGTCATAAATAACAGTGACAAACGAAATATACACCGCCGGAACTTGTTGACAAACAACAGCAGCAATTTTATTTAGTTGAATACACGTCATTGATTGGTTGAAATTACCGAAATACAACTTTAACAAGAAATAACTTCCAAAATACTGAATTTTTTCAACAACGCCAAGAGTAAAAGATGTTTTATGTGACACATTCTACAAGTATACGAAGTTTGAAAGTGTTTAGTTACAAAAAATTATTTAAAACAAATCTGTCGGTCAAAAGCTTTATATGTTCATCTGGTGTTCTAGCTAGCGGCTGCTAGGACAACTTTTCCTGTATCCCTGATATTTATTGTATTTTTAACACAGCATGTCTATGAGATGTTATCTCGGGACATATACTGCAGTAACTAGCCATATTCCTCGTATGTATACACGAGGTATGATACATTGCTCTTTCCTTCCTTCTCTCTCTTAGCCATCGGACATCCAAGACTTCGAAGTCATTATCAACTCTATTCTTGTAAAAGAAGTGTGTGTGTTGTAAAGTCGAGTATGTGCGTAAACAATGGCCTCTTGTATAAGACAGAAAGGATTACATAGAAACAACGCGCTACATTCGCCATATTACATAGTTGACTTCTCAGTCAATTAACTGAATTAATTACCGTTCTGTAGCGTATTTTACAGACAAAACAACGCACCTTAGAATTTTTATTGATATTCATAAAGACCAGCATGCTTCACCATCATTCTTTTTTTTTTTAATGAAGGTCATTGCTTGCGTGCACACTCGACAGCTCTACCTCTATATGTATGTATATCTGTATGCACCTATGTATCTATATATGCACAAAGACAGACACACACACGTATAATACGATACAACACACGGCATATACTAGGTATGATTCAGTATCACAATGTTTTTGGGAGTTCAGTAAAACATAAAAAAATATAATTTTATCAGATGCCCTGCGGTCAAAAATGTTTACGCTGGGTTCCAAGTATTTTAAAAATAGTAAAGGACCATTTATTCCCAAACAAACCCGATCAATGAATGATAGTTAGTTTAGAAATAGGTGTGGAGAAGTTTGATGCTCATGGCTTGTTTATTCTTTAAAAAATAGAAGCCTTCGGTTTTCTTTTGTTGTTTGCTATTTTCATGAAATACCAATCAGTCTTCATTGGAAGAAGAAAATACATCAGATCACCGGAAAGCACTAGAAAGGCCTAGTGCCCATGTAAAGCAGAAATTTAAAAAAAAATTGCGACTGCTTCATCCAATGATAAGAAAACTTTAAAAAAAAATTAGGAATCGTTAACATTAGAATTTCAAGCTCAAATTGCATCAGTAACAAAAATGATGAAACGTTCTCAATACAATCCTTCATTGCATAATTTTTTCAGTAACTCAAACCCTTACATTGCATGCTCAAGGAAATCTATAGAAAGGAAGAAGAGAACAATTTTTTATTATTATTAAGATTGTAATGCTATTTCTGACCAGGACATAGCATAACAACAGCGTGGAAAAGAAACCTGGTAAAATATATTTATTTCCATTAGTGCAGAATTAATGTATTTTATACAGTTCGCCAGAAATTGCTATAGAACATTCATAAAACCACCTATTTTGGCCTTTTGTTTGATTCTACTTCAGATTAAGCACGTCGAGAGCAAATGGCAGAAACAATTTTTATAAAATACTCTTAGACTTCTCGAACTAAAACGAAATTATGCTCAAAGCATAATGAAAAGTAATTTGGGGACAATTTATATAAGACGAAATGTCATTAGAAAACTGTTCTCAATGCAATAACTATGTTGCAGTTAGGGACTGGTTATAAAAGAGGTGTTCAAAAGAGGATTAAAGAAAAAATTACGAGCTATTTTTTGTTAACTGCGTTAATCATTCTCTCAATTTGGTTGGAGTGCGCGCTGTTAACGACAATGTGTTGATGGTAATATTTTCCGGGGCAATTCACTCGCTTTTTCTTTCTTTTTTCCTGCTCAACTATCCGTTAATAAAGGCTGAAAGATGATACCAAAGGTGTTAAAAGTGAAACTGATACTCAATGGAAATCCAGAACAGATTATAACCCAGTTCATGAATAATAGCTTTCACAGGAGAACTTTCGCAAAGCAACAAAAGGCGATGCAAAGCTGATGAATAAATTTTAACCTTTAATTTCTTTATTTTGGATAGTTAGAATACTGAAAGCGAAAGATACCCATTAAGAAAGAAGACAAATGCCTACTGAAGAAGCCAAGGGTTAACAGAGGAAATTATAAGAAAATCGAAATAGACTATTAAACTATTAATGGTCTCCATAAATGGAAGAAACATTTGTCCGTCCCCATGACTTGTATTAAGAATTTGGATTTCTGTCAAAAGCGAGAGGATTACTGTTTGATTGGGGAAGTTGCTTCAACTTTGAACAATTTTATAGTACTGATAGATTTGAGCTTTTTTTGTTCAGCGTGGAAATTCATTTTTTTTCCATATCCAAGAATAGCTATTGAGAAAATGCACACTATTGCAATTTCTATTATCAGCTGTGAGCGATCTTTTAGCAAGTTGAAATTCATCATTACATTTGAGAGCTTCAGTGAACTTAAAAGATCTTTCGGCTTTAATGTTGGAAAATACAAATGTTGATGATATTATCAATGTGTTTGCATTGTTGAACGCTAAAAATTATATGTATAGTTTAAAACTATATTCAAAATTATTCATGAAAAAGAGGTGGAATCAGGGCATTTCTTTGTAAGATGAATATATAATTAGAAAATGATTTCATTTCAATAAATGTTCACATTTTTGTATTGTTTTACTTGTACTAATAATTTCGGGGTTGTAATTGTTTGACAAGTCACTCGATCTGAGACCATGAATGAAAAGAAGCAATTATGCAGTGGGAGAACCCCCTTAGTCATCTAACAATAAAAAACTGTTACATTAACTTTATTTCCTGAGGTATTATGCAATAAATGAAAAGTGAAGATAAGTTTTTGTGTGCATTAATAATTGTGTTGTGTGTATGTTTTATATATAACTACTTTTCTTTTAATCATAAAATAGTCTTGGTATAGATATATTTGTTATTCTAAATAACAAGTTATTACTGGTTTTATAGGCGTCATTTATTGATTTACCCTCTGTAGAGGTGTGTTCCTGTGTAGAAGTGGTGCAAGTAATTCCTAACAGAATATTTTTACCTTCTATAATGTGGTTTGCTTGTTTTATTGTGTGTAATGGTTGATTGTATTTGATGTTCTTTGGTGTCAGTGAATTTAGTTGGCACTACTTTTAGTTTTACAGTGGTGGACTGGTCACGTTGCCAGCTTACCCGATGTCAAGTTGACTCCTACGCCATTAGAATCCGTATATGGGGGCCCATCTCCTCAAGTTTGAGAATTTTAAAATTCACTTTTGGAAGAATGCATTAATTATTTCAACCTGGTTGTGTTTGTAGACAGTTGAAAAGAATACTTATAACAAAAAGAAAAATTAAATCATAGTATTGTAGTTGTGGGTGGGTCCCCTTAATCTCCTGGCGACCAGTATTTTGAGATCCAATCCGCCACTGGGCATGTAGGTGGTTGATGTAAGGTTTCGAGTATGTATTAATATGTTGCGAAAATAATGAACTTATGTCTTTATGAATATAGTTATGAAAGAAGTATGAACATTTTAATACTTTCTTGGACTCTTAATATATGAATTCTTTCTTTTTGTAAACTCATGAGAAGCTGCAACATTTTCAATTTTCTCAAGAACATAAGCATCGTGAGAAAAAGGAATTGACTTCAACCGGTTTTTGCTCGCCATATTTTCAAAATAAGTAATCCTTCTGGCTGAGTATAAAGCCAATAAAGGACAGGTACAACTGACTGAATTGATCCAATATTTTGGATACTTAGTATTGATACTACAGCTAGACTTTCTGCCTAATCTACATCTTGAAGCAGTAATGGAAGATTTCAAGATTAGAGTCCTTCTTGAATGGAGAAAATTTAGTTCCCATGATGTTTGAGGAAAAGAAAAGATGTATCAGGAAGAGTATGTTTTGAGGAAATCCGAAGGTGAGAATGACCGACTTGAAGCCTCATAATCTAAATATTTATTTTGTTGGTAGTCACTCGATGTTGATTGAAACATGACTAAGAACTTGATATTATGTACTCGGTGCAATCACAGGTCTAATGGCATTTGAAGTAAGTAAACATAGATTGCGGAAAGACTTAAAATAAATAAAGTGGGGTTGGGGGTACAAAAGGAAGTTTTGCCTAGATTACTTAAGCATGACTGAAGATTTTAATCTACCTTGATTATTCGTGGGGGATAATACACACACACACACACACTCTCTCTATTTCCTAGATGGTCTCATTTATTTACTGGATAATCGACTAAAAGTATGTCCATAATTGTTGCTCCCCCCACCACCACCACTGTCAATCCTGATCGATCAGACCAATTATCTAAAGTATTCCAGCCGTAACTGCTCCGTCTCATTTTAAAGGTATGTAGGACGATAGAATCTGTGTTCTGTCCTATATAAAAAGGAAGAGTATGGCTTGAGGGAGATTTGGCTGATATTTCAAGCAGGTCAAGCGAGCATGTAGAGTCGTTTGGTCTAAGTTGGTGGAATTTTGTTTTTGTTTGCGACAAGAAATATACTTGTGCGATACTCGTATCAGAAATGAAATCAGGATTGTGAAAAAAGAACGGAAGAATATAATAGTTGGAAATAAAAGTTAACTTTAAAGGTATAAAATGAAGTGAGCAACTAAGTGACTACTCTAGGAGAATGAACATGTGGATGCCGCACAGAGAAAAAGAAAAAAAAGCCTTTGTTTAATACTTCTACTTTCATATTGTCATTGGGACAATTGAATTTCCCCTCGTAATTTCCTCGACATAGAAACAGAAATAGTTTAAAATATCAATCGAAATGTTTATTTTTTTTTTATGAAACAGGTGAGTATTATACAACTGAAAGAAGTTGTTTATTATAAATTTAATAAACAACGCAAGGTACCCTCCTTTCCTCTCATTCAGTCTGTCTATGTATGTATGTATATATGCATGCATGCATGTATGTATATGCATGTTTCTCCGGAAGTTCGTTGACCAAGTAGGACACAGCTCTCACTGTCTTTACCCCTTCTTTTGAAAGTACTATTTAGTTTCTTTATTTTTATCATGACCCAGTGGAACATATTTTCAGTCTGAATTAAAATAAACTTCTTTTTTTGTAAAGTTAATCGTAATATGTTACAAAAAATTATTATTATAGGACTCGGATAAGTAGATAAAGGAATATTTGCATTTATTTATCCTTTCCTACGAACTTTTTGACGAACCTCCAAGTGATATTCTTGCTGGCAGCCTAATGCTGAGAGCGTTAAAGCTATTCCGAAGCAGTCAGTCAGTTATTTAGCCCGAGGTGTTTACATTTGTTATTTCTAGTAGCTTAGTCGGGGATTACAATACGCTGAACAGGTAGTAGTAAACGTACTGTGACATAGCTAACTGATTATTTCCGCATCCAAACGGACAGGTGAACCTCAATAACTTGTGTGTGGCCTGCTTACACAATGACAGCCACATGCTTCATTTAGAGAGCAACTGCGCAAGTTAAGGATTGTTTTAAAACATCAAATGACTTCTATGTTTTAGAAAGACAAGCCCTCTTCGATCAGGTACGTGCCTATATAACTAACACTAATAAGAGAGAAATAAAAAGCAAGATATTTGAAAAGGAAAATTGACGTTAGACACTTTGAAATGGTTGTTTGTTAGTAAAAGTATCTATACACACACACACACACACACATATATATATATATTCTGTTTGCTGTTGAAAAAGAGTTTCTCACAAAAATATTTTTGGCTCTTTTAGTCAGATACAATATAAACTGAGAGTTAACGATATATTGATTTTCCATTTTTTATTCGTTCATATTGTTTTACTACTTGCATGCGAGTTAAATACCCCTCTTTACCATGGACTAGGGCCGTCATTAAAGACCAGTGTATAACATTCGGTTAGTGTCAAACTTTTCAGAGACTGATGTTCACAACTTATTTTCGTGGAATAGGGTCATTTTCATAGACATTAGATTTCTCACAATATTATTATTATTCACTATGTAAACAAAAAGAAAAAGTATTCAAGTCCTACAAACCAACACTCGCTACTCAAGGAGAATTACAGTACCAGGATTTACTGCCAGTTCGGAGAGTTAGTAGGGTGTAACCTGACTACATAAAAGTCAGCATAGCGAAGATCAGTTTTATGCTTCCCTGTTGAAAGGATGTGATGTCCTGAGAACAGTCTGGTATTGGCATAATTATGATTCTTTTTGTTGAAGCTCAAGCAGTCATCTAAAGAAAGAATGTTGGGATAATTGTAGGTGGAGTTATTCATAAATGGATTAAGGCTCTCAATATTTTGCCATGCTCTGGCAGATACCAAATTCTATTCAGACCAACAAAAGTGTGTCTTCTCTAATCTTTTGTAAAAGACAAAGCTTTAATGCAAATATCTCTGATAATGCAGTAAATTCCTCAAATGAACGTTTCAATGCCTAAAAGTTAGAGCTGTGATGGAATTAATGATTGTTACCAAACATATTCAAATGTTTCTCTTTTTCCCACCAAGGAATTTCTAAAGATCAAAAACAACATAATATTGTTATCAGAATTGAAGGCAACTGGAATATGGAAAATTAAATGTCCTGCTTATTCACTTATTTCTATTTGTTGGAAACATATTCTCTAATAAGAATAATAACGATAAGAATGCTTATTATTTAATCCTATGGCAGATAGAAAACCTAAATATAAGAAATAATATAATTCTCTATATTGGCTGCAGATGTATAGGAAGAGAAACATCAATTTGACGTCCTTTTTTCTAAGGCATTAACCATCTGAGTTTTACTTGATTATTTAAAACCACACTTCACTTTACAGTGAAATGCTGATGATATACTCTACATGGAATACACACACAGACATTATTTAAAACAGTTTGATTCGGCTTCATGCGACTTAAAGTTTCGAGCCAAATCAAACTGTTTTAAAAAATACATATATAACCTGTTGAGTGCTTTTTTCTTTCGTTTGTCCACTCACTTGTGTGTGTGTGTACATAATTGTGACAGTCGTGTGCAGCCCAACCCTGGGCGTAACTGGGGTAAGCCATTTTACTCAGCATTTTGATTTCCATGTTAGATAGTATTTGAACCACATAAAATATATTTTAATATTTTACGATTCTTACATCACGATATATATATATGACTTTGTTTTTGGACCACACCTTGAATTTCCGGGCTCTGGACATTTGAACTAGCCATCTCTTCCCCTCTCATAGGCCCTGTTTATATCACACACGCACAAATTGATATCCGTCGTTCGACTCCTAGGATTCAGTTTTTCGGTGAACCTAACCACCTGCTCTTGAATTAACTTTTTAGTAGCTGAGTATTCCCATATGTACGACCTTCATGTAACTCTCAAGGCTAGACCTTTTGAATTCTACACCAGGTTATTAGCATTACAGTGCCGAAGTGATGTATGTGTGTCTAGGTGTAGTTGTAAACAAGTGGTGCTATTTGTTTCCACTTTTCTGTGAAAACAGGTCTGGCTTCAAGGAAGCAGTTAAGGGTTGGGACATAAAGAGCATCCAGCCACAGAAAATCTGCCTCAATAAATTCTCATAGCATAGAAAAGTAGACATTAAAATGATGATAGTGATATATATATATATGCTTGTGTGTGTTTACATATGTGCATGCATACACTTGTACACATGCATATGTGTGTGTGTGTGGGTGGGTGGTTACCTCAACTAGAGTAACCATGTATCTTACCACACAGCAAGACACCTGTTCCTGTCCTTTAACCTCATAACACGTGGCATAAAGTCACTTCCCCACAATACTATATGTATATTCTCTGAACATGTTGCAAGCGACACCCATCTTTGCCACATTTGTGTAAAAGAGTGTAGATCCCTTGTATGAATGAAATGCCACATCTGTACTGCTGATTTTAAGAGAACAATCATGCAATGCATTACTTGAAGTCAGATTACTATCAGCTAACACACACTCTTACATACACACAATTTTTAAAAATTAGGGATCAAGAGAGAGGGAGCAGGATGCAGACATATAAAGGAATGTGGAATGGGAAGAGATCAGGAGATAAAGGAGGTGGAATCTGTGAGATGACCATATCATTGGAAAAATGGAGGGTTTAAGGAAACACAATGGGAAGAGACATATAGCAGCACAATGAGAAGATCTATAAAGTTCTAGGAGTATGAGGGTAGATGAAACCTACCCAGTGTCTTAGTATGGATTTTCTCTTGTGTATGCCTGTATCTTAATGTCAAGATGGAGATCTTGACATTAAGATACAAGTTGCTTAGAATTATACATTTTTCTCTGTTCTGCAGCCCTTGCATCTCTTGGTAGCATTCCTGTACGGTCTAGATTTTTGTTGATTTTCCAGCTGTCAAAATCTGTATCATTTTCTTTAATTGCCAGATATAGCTTGCAAATTACCTCATTTTCCTTTTTACAGTGTTTATGAATGAGGCAATGTGATTGAGTTATCTTTGCTTAAAGGGTTTTTGAGTCAATCTAGTATGTTGTTCTAGGATGATGCTTTGATTATTATTTCTAGATTTACCTCTACTTCATAACTAATGACATACATCATTCAGTGGGCATGCTGTTGAATTCTTACATGAGCATGTAACTTCAATATTAGGTGTATGTTTCTATAAACAATCCTGATGCTAAGGTGTTGAAATTGTTTTGACCTTCAAACGACAGCTGATGAGGGGAGAGTTGTGTCTAGGTTTATACTTTTCCATGTCTTGTTCTTTTAACATATTGGCTATGCTTGTGTTTTCTTTCTTTCTCTTTCAGTTTCTCTCCCTATACAGGGTGTGGTGAATAAACGGTTGTCTAAATTATGCAAAAATGAAAATAACACTGACGTTTCATTTTAACAGATATATTTTCCAAAATTACATTAGAATATCTTGAAATACTATAGAGTAAATTTATTCAATAAAATCACCATTAGCTTCAACCACAGCCTTCAGATGACTTCAAAATCTGCAATTCTTCTGGACAGTCTCCTTGTTTAAGTTGGTGAATGCTGCCATAATTTTTGCCTTCAGTCATCTTCGGTGTTACAAGGAGTTGCTCAACTGCACCCCACACATAATAATCAAGGCGGTTGCAGTCTGGGGAGTTAGGTGACCAGATGTTAGGGGTGATGTGGTCAGAGAATTTGTCTGACAGCCATGACTGGGTTCTTCTGCTTGCGTGGCATGGTCTGTTGCCAGACATAAGTTCTTCCAGCAGCCACCCTCTTGACCCAGGGCAGCACTACCTCCTCCAGGTACTTGATATAGGCCTCCGTGTTGAGTCTGAGGTCAAGTGGGAAGATGAATGGAGGCATAATGTCGCCATCACTAGTGACCATACCAAACACCATGAAGTTGACTAAATGTTTTGATTTTTATCACTCTCAGTACATGTCCTCAGATTAACACCCAAAGACTCTGAAATGTTCATATTAGAGCTTCCAGTGTGAATGCCAAGCAGTACAGCATGTTGTCATACATGCACATCCTGCAGAGCTTGCTAACTTCATTTCTTTCTAGTTTTTGCATATAATCTGCATTTGTGGCCCATGTTTCGCTATCCTGTAGTAGTGTTGTTCATACACATATATCATACAATTTTCCTTTTTCTTTAAGAGAGGCCTTTTGTTTACCAACAGAGGTAATAGTGCTCTGAAGTATTGCTATTTTCAGAACATCTTCCTCCACTGCTAATTAGATCACCTAGGTAACAAACTGTCTGAGCATTCAAGAAAATCTATTATCCATGTGTTCTTAATGTTTATTTCTCCTGTGCATCTGCTACAAAGTCTGTTAGTCTTTCAATGATTCTACTGCATTCTTGTATCCATAATTTTTATTAGCAATACCATTTGGAATTACTGTCCACACCTTTTTTTTACATGTCAAACAGAGCTATTTTCCTACTTACTAGGACTTTGATCTCTTCTAAGTTAACTTCAAGAACCTTTGATTCTATGTTTTGCTTCCACACCTGAAATTTCTTTTCTTATTTTGCTAACAAGGTCGTTAACATAAAGGAGTTCTCACAGACAGCTTGTCTTAAGCTCCTCTGTTATAGCCAAGAGAAAAATGATAAATTGGATGGGTTTGAGAGCTGAGCCCCATTGAACTCCTACCTGCACACTAAATTTGTCACTTTATTTATTATTAACTTTCACCTTACTGATAGCATCCCTGTATATGTCTTGGATGGCTCTTAGTCTACTCCCAGCTTCAGTAGCAATCCCCAAATCAAAGAGCCAGGGGCCCTGTTAAAGACTTTATCCAGGTCAGTGACAGCTAAATACTTCTCCTGCAATTGCTTAACTAGGAAGAGAGCATCTGTGGTACTCCTTCCTCATTCAAATATAAAGCAAAACTGCATTTTATCTTGTCTAACCATCTTCCTAATTAGTTGTGATATAATTTTTTCTGTAATTTTTAAGACCTGGCATAACAGTTTTATACATCTATAATTACTTCTCTCTAAGACATCTCCTTTTCTCTTATATCAATTGACTGTAGTGCTGCTATACCAGTCATTAGGCATATCTTTCTGTACAACCTGATCAACTATACAGGTAACTAGATCATATCCAACTCTGCCAGATATTTTAAGCATCTAATTGGTAATTCCTGATGGACCAGCTGCTTTCTCTTACTTTATGACTTTTGTTGCATTATTTGTCATACTATTATCAATTTGAATCTTATGTATATATTTATATATATATACATATTCTTGTGTATGTGTACTTTGTTTCATATTTATATTTGCATTTTATACCTTCATTTTATATCTTCATAATTGTACTTTATAATCTCTGACGAGGCCTTGAGATATATATATAAGTAACTCATTTTTAACTGCATATTACCTCAATACATCTGACTAATATAGGCATAATGAGATACCCTTATCTACAGGCTGAAACAGCTGTAAGATCCATTTTATATGTATTATTTTAATTTATTATCTTATTTATTGATGTATATTGTTTTATTCTGTTTTACTCTGTTGGATTTGGATGTTCCTATTTAATTAGTTAATAAATTATATGAATTGGTATTATCTGTAAGTTGATGATTGTAAGAAATCTATTCCTCCATTTTCTTATTTTGTATTAGGAATTTGAGGTAAAACATTTTACCTTTGCCCATATAATACAATAAATGAACTAATTGCATTGCAATTGTAAGCATTTAGGTATTAGCCTTTTGGGTACTTCACTGGCAGTATATTGGATAAATGATATCCCATAGTGGGTTACACTCATAACCCCTATCTCATTTTGTACTTATATATATATATGCATAATCAAGAGTCACAATGAAGAGAGGAGCCAGAGGATTATCTTGTAAAACTCCAGTGTTCACCTTGGAAGAATTAGTTTCACCTTCAGGAGTAACCACTATAGATGAAATATTGACATATGTTTGATGGCTTCAGTGATGAAATTTGAAACGCTATAAGCACTTAAGATCCTGAGCATAATACTCCTGTCAATGAAGTCAAATGCTTTACAGAAGTTGATGAAGACAATCACTGTTTCTTTGCTATGATTTTGAATCTCCTTAATTATCCTTCACAAGGTTAAGATTTGCAGAGATGTTGATCTGTCCTGACAGAAACCATTTTGATTTGGTCAGAGAAGAGGGTCAAGGACAGCGCAAATGATTCAATAAAAGATGACTGCATATTTTTGCAGCAACCTGGGAGAGAGAGAAATTCCTTGGTAGTTATCGGGTATAGTCAGGCAGGCCTTAGGAATGGGAATGATGCCAGATGCACCCACTCTGGAAGTTAGATAGTAACCATACCTGTCTCTTGCATACTGCTCTTAAAATCTCTTGGCAGTCACATACAGCTAACAAGATCTTATATGGGCATCTTCCGAAGATTTCAACTGTCATAAGAACGTGTCATGTACATTTGAGACACATTGAAGCTGCTGTGAGAGTTCTGTTATGGTCCCCTGATGTCACTTGTAGACATTGCTGCCTGAACCAGACACTCAAGAAAATCATTGAAGAAGACATTGGATTTCATGAGTGTTTTGATGAATGTGATACTAGATCACAATGCATGAAGGAACCTCATAGTGTTACTAATTGATGTTGGATGATATAAATATTTAGGTGCAGGATTGGCTGTGCGGTAAGAAGCTTGCTTTCCAACCACATGGTTCTGGGTTCAGTTCCACTGCATCACACTTTGGGCAAGTGTCTTCTACTATAGCTTCAAGCTGACCAAAGCCTTGTGAGTGAATTTTGTAGACGGAAACTGAAAGAAACCTGTCACATATATGTACATACATACATATATATAATCTGAGATACTTGTTTTTGTTTTCCTTTTCCTTTATATATATATATATATATATATATATATATATATATATTGTGTGTGCATGTGTGCCTTTATATCTGTGTTAGTCCTCGCCACCACCGCTTGACAACTGGTGCTAGTGTATTTACATCCCTGTAACTTAGTAGTTTGCAAAAGAGACTAATACAATAAGTACCAGGCTTTAAAAAAATAAGTACTGGGTTGATACATTTGACTAAAAATTCTTCTAGGCGGTGTCCCAGCATGGCCACAGTCTAATGATTGAAACAAGTAAAAGATAAAAGATAAATATATATATATATAGCAAGATGTTTTAAAGTCTACTTTTCCATGCTTGCATGGGTTGAATGTATGTTGGGGCAGAGTTTTCTATAGTTTGATGCCCTTTCTGTTGCCAAATTGTGTCCAAGCATGGTAATAATTTTCCAGTCTATTGAATAACAAAAAACAGCTTAGACATACATGTTTACCTCAAAGAACTGGAAACGAAAGACACTTCATGAAGTGGTAATTTGTTTATAAAGATATTGCCACATGTCAAGACATGTCAAAAGCCTGGTCATGATTTTGTAATGGACTGCATGCAAATAACACTGTCTGAAAGCTAATACTTATGTGTGAGGAACGTATGTGAAGATAAGAGAAATATGAATTCATACAAATACATAAACATACAGATACACAAGGAAATAAGACGATTGAAGACAACATGACCGAAGAGACAGGAGAGATGATAGAGACCTTGAAGGGGTGAGAGAAAAGGAAAAGAGTGTTAAGAGAGCAAAGCAGGTTGGGAGAATTAAGTTTGCACATTTTGGACACTTGGTCTAATGTAACTTCCTATATGTAGGCTTAGAGGTGAGCAGGTGTGCTCAATATTCTGAGATACATACATACAGTAAAGGCAGTGTGACCCAGGATGTATGGGAGAAAAAGCACAGTTATTAGATAGGAGTGACAGGTGGTACAGGAGGGGAAGGTGAAGGTAGAGTCTACTGGGTACAACAGATTTAAAGACGAGTATAATGGCAGAATGAAGTGAGGAAATGGAGGGTAGTATAGAAAGGAAGGAAAGTGACATCTGCTGGGCACAATTAGTCCAAAGGAAGTGCAAGCAGGTTATCAAGAATCATCAGATTCAGTTAAGTCCTGAGTATTTGTGTTTGTAAATATGTGGTTCCAAAACTCTTGTATTTTCTTGCTTCCTGATCATGTAATTTCAGGTTCAGTTCTACTGTGCAGCACTCTGGGCAAGTGTCTTGACCAAAGCATTGTGAATGGTTTTGGTTGACAAACTGGAAAAAACCCATCATCTATACAAATATAGTAAATATACATTTACATATATATTAGGTCGTCAAGTAAAAAATTTGTAGAAAAGAAAATAAAGTTTGCTAATGTTTTATAAATACAAGGAATAGTTGCACATCCTGCAGAGCCTGCTAACTTCATTTCTTTCTAGTTTTTGCATATAATCTGCATTTGTGGCCCATGTTTCGCTATCCTGTAGTAGTGTTGTTCATACACATATATCATACAATTTTCCTTTTTCTTTGAGAGAGGCCTTTTGTTTACCAACAGAGGTAATAGTGCTCTGAAGTATTGCTATTTTCAGAACATCTTCCTCCACTGCTAATTAGATCACCTAGGTAACAAACTGTCTGAGCATTCCTCATATGCTTACCTCATATTCCTTTTTACAGTGTTTATGAATGAGGCAATGTGATTGAGTTATCTTTGCTTAAAGGGTTTTTGAGTCAAGGTATGCACCCATATCGTCAATACACTTTTGCCATTTCAGAGGCTGCTTGTCCAGCCCGGAACTGTAAAAGCCTGGTAATCTAGAGTCAATAAAATCTTGGAAGGCCTGTTTTACAGCATCATCAGAATTAAATTTTTTTCCTATCAATAAGTTATCCAAATTTTGGAAGTGGTGGTCAGTGGATGCAAGATATATGAGTATGGTGGATGATGGAAAACTTCCAACTTCAACTCCTGTAGTTTCACCAGTGTCATTTTTGCGATGTGTGGTCTGGCATTGTCTTGCAGTAAAATAGGAGTGAATCTGGTGACTAATCTAGGCTGGTTTTTTTTGTAAGTTTCTGCATCATTTGCTCCATTTGGCTGCAGTATACTTCAGCTGTGATTGATGAGCCAGGTTTAATGAAATCATAATGGATCACATCTGTGC
>NC_042997.1:79912594-79951424 GCF_006345805.1 Octopus sinensis
CAAAGGAATGGTTGTAGTGAGTCTTTACTTATCAGTCTTTTCATGTATGTGTGCAGCAGCAGCAATACCATTCCAGGTATATTATCAGCAATCCAATGTAATCAGTAACCATGTAAGTTTTGCAGAGAGTCAGCAACTAATATCAGCTGAAGTAGTTTCTGGCTTTGAAGAGAAAGCATAAATAGATGTAGTTCTAGCAATTTAGTACTTACTATTTAGAGATTGTAAAGGTTATTATTTGTTGTAACTTTGTAGGTTTTATTGCTTATCTGTAAGTATGGACATGTAGTAACATTGAATAAAATGCTTAGCAGCATTTCTTCTGATTCATTACACTCTGAGTTCAAAATCTACCAAGGTTGACTTTACCTTTCATCCTTTCAGGGTTGATAAAATAAATATGTTCAGCACTAAGTTCAATGTTATTGACTATTCCCCTCTCCCAAATTTCAGGCTTTGTGCCTATAGTAGAAACAATTATTTACTCAGCATATTTAAACACTTTATCACACTATTTATCTTTCTCTACTTTTCTTCCCAGATTGTTAAAACCAGAATTTCTCATGGGGAAGCCTGTGAGGATTGAAAAGGACACAGACAAATTGCCATGTTTAATCAAATGAAAATAGTTTCCAACATCTTAAACTTTTCCAATTTAATTTTGTAATTAAAGGTGGGGAAAATAAATTATATGAATGCAAACTACTTAGTCTCATTAACGAAGTGAGGAGAGTGTGTCAAACTATTTCACTTTTGCATTTTTTGAGGGAGCCTAGTATTTTTCAGTTTGCGAACTGCTGGTTTAATGCCCATAATTTTAATTCTCATTATTTTAGTAATGGTGGGAATGATGTTGAGTCACTGTTACAGGGATTTTGATTGTGTTAGATGTTGGTTAGGTTATTTTGTGGTATTGGTTTCATAATGTTGGTGTTGGTTGTAACTTGAGGAATGATAAAGATTGTGAAAAAACTTATATTGAAAACACTTAAAAATACACAGATGGTGTTGTTGAACTGGGTGGTGGATTATGTCTACAATGCAAAAATATACACATACACATTAATATCTTCTGTATGTATAGGCATTTATATACACACACACAGTCTAGCATATGCACATATACACACATTCATATGCACACATGCATACAGTCAGGTATACATGCATTCATGCATACATACACTTACACACATGCACTCATGTATACACACATGCATATGCACACTCTTATACATATGCATATTCTTACACACAGATGCACACTCACACACTCATACATTCTTGTAAATACATATCACTCAATAGACACAAGACAGTGAGGGGATCTCCATGCAGTCACTTCACCTATTTGAAATAACAGCCAAATCTCCCTCAGATTGCACCCATCATCTTAAAGGAAAAAAGAATGGGTTTGTAGAATAATGCAGGCCTAAATACACTATTTCTAAAAATGTGGTATTACATGAAAACTTTAATAATAAAAACCTAACAATTATCTGTAATGTATATGTATAAAATTAATTATGACAACAAGAGAGACTTGTAATAGCTCCACCTTTCCACATAACTAACTTTTTTTGCTGTGTACTTTAGTTGTGTGTAAAATTTTGTTAAGCAATTAATTGAAAATTTTAAAAAGTGGAAAACAAAAATAAGCTTGTATCGGCTGAGAGAGAAATATTACATACATTACTACCAGTACATAATTGGAACTTGTTTCATGTGATTTGTTATGTTTGTTATGCCTATATGTTTTCCATGGTCATCAGACAAACTGAGACAAACATTTAAAAAAATTTCATATCTTTCCACATGTATTCTGCTGATGCAAAACATTAATCCCACTCTGTTTATTTTATTTCCAGAATTTCAAAATGGGGAAGTAATCTTGAAGATAGATTAAAATCAAACATGACAAATGTAACCGGGCACCATATACTACAACAGGTATGTTTTTTTTTTTTTTTTAGTATTACAGTTTTATAACACCTGAGTGATCCTTAACCCTTTAATTACAAAATTAAATTTCATTGTGATATCTATCAAGAAATAGAATCGGTATTTTCTGCAAGTCACATTGTCTCAATAAACTTGACATATCTCAACAGAAATTAGTTTCAAACATGACATTCTGTAACAAAAAAAAAAAAAAAAAATGATTGGTATATAAAACACTTAAGGGTAATGAAATTTTGAGTGGATATATCTGATTTTTGCAGTAAAGGGGTTAAGATTTTATCATGAAGATGCTGTTTCCTTGGACTGCACTATCAGCTTACATGAAATATTTCATTCTGTTGGAGTCCAAGGAAATTAGTTTGAGGTAAATAATCAGAAAGATCAATTCATAAACTTCACAAATTTGCATATATATTTAAATTTGTAACACTTACTGAAATATATTTAGTTATTTCCAAAGTAGTTCTATATTCCTGTATTCTTTTAAAATCTTTCACTTTCCAAATGTTGTGTTGGTTAAAGTTTTACTAGCATATGTTGGAAAAGTTATCAGATTTAAAAGTTGTATGTTGGGGAAATTATTTACTGTAAGCCACAAGGATCGAACCAGTTGGTTTGTTCTTACTAATGTGAAGGAACCTGTCATTCTTGAAATGAACTGACCCAAACAATGAATTAAATTATTCTATTATGAAAGAAAGAAAGAAAGACAGACCAGATTCACATTCATCACTTTCTATGGCTCATATTGCATGCAGTCTTGTGATGATGGCAGATGTCATCCACTTGGATTAACAAGCTTTGCTGAGCTTTGTTGTATGGATGTTATTTGCATAGTTTGTGTTATTGAATAAATGTCATAGTGTTGCAATTTTATGTTGCATGGTTGTGTGGTTAAGAAAACTACTTCTCAACTATGTGCCTTTGAGTTCAGTCTTACTGTACAGCACCTTGAGCAAGTACTTTCTACTATAGCCCCAAGCTGACTAAAGCCTTGTGAGTAGATTTGGTAAATAAAAACTAGAAGCCTGAGATATGTGTGTGTCTTTGTCTTGCCATCACTTTAATCATAAACAACCATCACTGCTATGCAAAATCATAAACAGCCATCACTGCCATGCAAATATATAAGCATGTGCAGTCATTGTGCTGTTCAAGCTTGAAGGAATATTACTTCATATAGAAGCAGTTGAGGGGTTGGTAACAGAGAGAGCATCTGGCTATAGAAAATCTGCCTCAAAGGATTTCATCTGATTTGTGCAAGCATGGAAAAGTGGACATTAAAACAATGATAATAATGATAGTTGTCAGATCAAGTATCTTTCAATTGCACAACAGTTACCTAAAAGTTATTCAGAGACTCTGCACTTAATGTAACTAAAATCCGAGTACTCTATGTAAGTTAACCAACTTAGAATGGATCTTCAGCTAAGATCTAGTGGCATTTTGCCAGCTCCAGTTCCTCAATGACAACTTGAGAATGAAAACATTGGTTTAAGACCTTTTAAAATTACCTTACACTTCAACCTGATTACAATTTGAACAAGAAATTTGCTGAAACTTTCTGGCTGAACTTCATGATGCCATACAGGGATTACTTCTTTCCAGTCCTTCAACATCTGAAACCAAACCATTATCCATAGAGGATGTCTCACAAGTGGTTAGTTTGTGTGAAGGATGTGTAGAATGTAAGCCAAAATTTTCACCAACTAAATAAAACACATCTCATAAAGGTTACTAAATATCAACTTCAAATGGTCTCTTCATAGTATTGACAACAATCGATATTTTCTTAATATTATGGATTAATATTCTAGGTTTCCTTTTATAAATATAACTGCATCAACAATCATTGTCTCTCTCAGCTGCTTTCTATTTTTGGTATGCCTATTTTATGAAACAGGAAGTGCATGAATTTTTCTGTAACAAAAGTTTTCATGTAGTAGAACTGCTAATTATAACTTGTGGGGTAACCGATAAGCTGAGAGATTTAGTGGAGTAACTTGAAAAACAAATCTTTAAAGTCAAGTGGATTGCCTATTCAGTTTTGACAAACCGTTCTCTCTGATGTTCTCTACTTAATCCAGTTGTGCACTGCAACTAATGCTGTGATTTCATGAGAGACTTCTGAAGTATTCTTGTAGCTCATCTATGAGATTCAGTATTTGGTGGTTGTATAATTGTGAACCAGTTCTACTAAAATGTTACTGTCACATGAACAAAGCAGACCTTTTAGTTGGAGCTCTTACCAACAAACCCTTGCTATGCTTGTGTTTGCTAGCTACTTTAATAAGAAAGAAACTACTGTGTCTGTTAGACATTTAGCAACAACACAAATTGCCACCAAGAATAAAACTCAGATACTATCCTAAAATGCTAATGGAAATGATGTATTGACCTCAGAAATAATGGTTCTAGCATATTCTTAATTATTTGTAGGATTTATGTGTTGAGAACCTTAAGGAAGGAAGAATGTAAAAAATGATATATTACAAGCTATATATTTGAGACAAGTGGATTTCTTGTTACTAATGTAGAGGAATTTGTAATTATTCTAAAAAGGAACTAACCTCAACATTGAACTAAAGTAATCTATTATTTAAAAAAGCAGAGAGAGGTCCAATTCACCTTTAGTATTTTCTAGTGTTACATGCAGTATCATACTTGTTTGTTACTTAGAGTTTTGTGTTGGATAGTTTTTTGATGAGATATCCTTCAGTTGTCCAACTGTGTATAAGTATAATCAGTCCAAATTACAAATCCTATTGTTGTTATATTATGAAATAAGATATCAGATTCCTTTAAATATTAGGAAAAAATATTTCCCTCAAATCTCTAAAATGTATGATCTTGCAGAATGAATCACTGATGGAACTGCTATGTGGTCATTCCTGGAACCAGCTCTCCATCAGATCATATTCTACTGTCTTGGAAAATGATACATTGGGTAATGTTATCCTCAAAAAAGAGATGAGATAGTCAATGCCTTGAAATGCTTTTGATCATAGCTTTGCTCTCACAGGTTGACCTTGGACTAAACAAAACCATCTACATCTTGTAGAATAAATATCTACCATCATATATGAAGTAAAGGATTCTCTTATGAGCCTGATGCAAATTATACACATACAATCTGACAACAGAACAGTGTTTGGAAATACTATTACATCTTGCAAACCAAATACAGATAGGACAGAGGAAGCAAAGAGTAATATATTTAGCATCCTAAGCTTTTAAAGATGAACATCAATATTTCTGATTGGAAGAAAAACAATGTAATTTGAAATGGTGGAACATGTATAAATTGAAAATTATATATGATACAAGAAACCTAATAGATCTTAAGAAAATTAAGCATTGTATGAATAAAGTTCTCATTGAGGACCTACTAAGTAAGTAATGAAATATGTTTATATACTAAATAAGCTTGTATACCATTATATATTCAACTTATTAACTGTGGTAACTTTGGAACCTAATCATTTACCAGACCATAGAGAAAGTCAAAAAACAGAAATTCATTCCAAATGGAAGTCTCTTGGTGAACATATTTTTACCATCTCAGTCTACATGTATGTACTGATGTTTTATCAAAGTTACAAGAAAGCTTAGAATAAGAAATAATGCAACTAAGGCTTTCAAACAGAATTTTTGTTTGTGTAATTCATTTTTCCATGCTAGTATGGATTAAATGAATATGTTATCAAGGTATTGTTTTACAGCCAGACACCTTTTCTATCTCTAACCCTTACCAATTTTTCAAGTAAGAGATCTTTTATTTTACATATCTTTGAAGGCACAAAGCCAATGAATGCTTTATTGCCTGGAGAAAGAGACAAAAACTTTGCTGCATTTATTGTGTGATATTATGCAAATGTAAACACAGACAAACATGTATGTATGTGAACATGCATACATACACACATGAGTTTCTTTGAGTTTCTGCCTACCAAATCCACTCACTGGGCTTTGGTTAGCCTGGGACACTCAAAAGATGAAAACACTCCAAGTGAAGAACAATGGTGCTGAACCTGAAACCACACAGTTGGGAAAAGAACTTCTTAATTGTACAACCATGCTTGCTCCTAATGTAAAGTCTAAAACAAATTCAAAACAAGTTGGATCATAGGAATTGTAGGATCATGGAGTGGTGGATTTAAGAGGTACAACTTTTATTATTTAATAAAAATGGTATACTTGGTAAAAGTGTCAAATCTTGTTATTACCAATGAGGTTTGTTAGCTTCATCATATATGAAAGTAATGTTGGCATGGAAAAATATGGTATCATATGTGAGTATTCATAGTATTTAGAGGCAATCACCTCTAAATATTATCAGTATATTTATCATCATCTTCATATGTCTATTTTCCATGCTGGCTCTGGCTGGATTATTTATTACAGGTCAAGCTACATTTGATCAGAGTTACTGCTCTGCTAGACATGGTTGAGAGACCACATCTCTCTCACTCTCTCACTCTCTCACTCTCTCATTAGTATGTTTTCTATGGTTGGATGCCCTTCCTAACATTAACCAGTTTAGAGAGTATACTAGTGAATTTGTCTTGTCAAGGACAAGACAAACTGATGAACCCCCTGTATCCTACATCTCTGCTGAATGCATTTATGTTTTTATTTATCATCATCATTCAATATCCATTTCTTATGTTGGCATTGGTTGGTCAGCTTGGCAGGAACTAGCAAGGCCAGGAGCCGCACCAGGTTCTGTAGTCTGTTTTGGCTTGGTTTCTACAGATGGATGCCCTTCCTAATCAATTCAGTTATGGTATACATGTCTTCTTGAGTATAGCAATATGTCACATATTTTGGTCCTTTTCTTAAGACTCAGTGAGATACCATGCTAATCAAAACTTGTGTATTTTGTTTTTACTTTGATCAAAATTTTACTTTCTAAGATTATATTATAGAAAGGAATAGAATTTTATATATAAATTTTCAAATATTTTATGATTATAGTCGATTAATTTATATTCCTATATGAAGTAATAAGAGATCTCCTTTTGTGAAGAAAAGCTGTATTTTCATCTGTAATTTTTAGTTTTGATTATTTGTGAGAGATAGTTCTGCTGCTCTAACCATTAAAATGAAAAGTAGCTTCATTAGTTTATTAAATATTTAACAATATATGGCCAATTGTTAATAACAATGTCAGCAAATGCCAGCCTTTTCTATTATCTTTACTAATTATTGATTAATTCTAATTTTGTGTCACTTGATGATATTTTATAATGCAATTAACACTTGTAAGAAGAATGTTCAAATGTCTTGAGACATAATTCCATTGCAATTCTATATGGGTTATCATCTTTCTAAATCCTCTTCAACCCAAATTGATCATAAATAGATATTTATTAACTGATAATGATTGCTGAGTAATTTAGTCTCTCAACAATTCTAGTTTTCTATGTCACCTAGTGTTCATCATTGTATATTTACTTCACAATTCTTCCATCACTACTTTACATGTAGTGATGTTTGGTTCACTGATAAGCTTATGCATAAATGTCCAGTGTTGTTTACCATACTTGCTGAAATAATTGAAATATTATTAGTCAATGATTAATATTTTGTTCATCACCTCAGAACTACTATATCTATATCTCTACAAACCATAAGGATTCTAAAAGCAATACTTTTCATCAAGCTTCACATTCATATACAAGGTAAATCTCCTCCAAAACTATCCCTTTCCATTGTACTCATTTCACCACCTCATACATGCCAAATGCAAACACATCTTCTATTGCTTCAAATGATCAAGGCCACATGCCCTGACCCTTCCATTACTGTCAAACAAGGCACTCTAAAGCTACACCTCAACAAACTTTTTAAAGTTTCCTTTGGATTTATCCCAATCTTTGGAAATGCTACAGTATGTCTTATTAATTAGAAAAGCAACCTCTTTGATCCTGCCAATTATTGTTCTCATTGCCAACAACTCAAAAGTGAAGATGCTCATTAACACACATGCTCCCTAACTATTGGGAGTTACATGCATTGTTCAAAACGAAATCCGAATGAAACTGTTTTGAACTATATATGTATGTGTGAACATGTGTGTGTGTGTACGAAGACATGTGTATATATGGATATATATGTGTATGCATGTATATGTATGCATGTGTGTGTGTATGTACACCTATTTGCATGCAAACTTATGTATATATATATATATATATATATATATATATATATATATATATATATATATATATATAAGTTAGGATATTATAACAAACTTCTTACAACTTTTTTTTACATCTTACCTCCTCCATTTATGACAAATATGATTGGATTTATAGAACTTCATTCCATAAATTAATCATACACTTAATATATATATGTGTGTATATATATCAACAATTGAGGGTAAAATTAATTAGTTATTAATCAATTTCACCAAGTAGTGTTCAGTATGTAAAAGGACCATTTAAGGCGAATTCAAAATATTATATTATATAATTAGGGCTTAGTAAAGTAAATTACTTTGCCACATACTGAACTTTGGCTGCTATTTCTAGAAAGTTCAGTATGTGGCAAAGTAATTTACTTTACTAAGCCCTAATTATATAATATAATATTTGTGTGTATATATATATATTTATAAATATATTCATTATCATCATCATCATCATTTAATGTCCGTTTTCTATGCTGGCATGAGCTGAATGGTTTGACAAGGCTCCTTGTCTGTTTGGGCGTGGTTTCCACGGCTGGATGCCCACGTGTTTTTTATGCAGCACCAGCACAGGTACATTTATGTGGCACCAGTATGGGTGTTTTTTACATGGCACCAGTACCTACAAGTCCACAAGATTAGGAATATTCATCTGGAGAGAGATTCAGGGGACAAGCCTGTATGCAAGGACAAACATACTTTTACTTAGCTTGGCATGTCTTTCCATACCAAACAGCCAGAAATTGTCTCTGGTTCTAGAATGCATGCTTCATGTTTTAAATCAGTTTTTCTCAACTATGTTTTATCTATGGACCCTTTTGATTACTATTTTCTCTCATGGACCCCCAACAGCTAGTCAGTGTTTAAAAGCTTGTTTTATAGATATTTCTTTTAAAATTCCTAATTTGTTTTCCACTCATTCACTTGTGTAGGCTGAACTATATAAAACATTAGAGAAAGAAACCAGGCTGTTTTTTGCAATAAATATATCTAAAGCAAAATTCTTCATGCACCTTGAAAATACTACTATGGATCTTTAGTTTACTATTTTGCTTGCATGGAGCCTCAGAAATCTTATATGGACCTCCAGGGATTACATGGCCCCAGTTGAAAACCATTGTCTTAAAATGGTCTGAATTAAAACCTTCCACCAAAATGCTTTTCCAAACACCAGCTTAATAATAGCAAAGTTATTTCAACAAATTCTTTATTATTTTAAAAATCAATTGAACCATATGATGTGCATTTCAGCTAAAGTGTGGCAACAAATCAAAATCTTCCATCATAATGCCATATCAATTGAAGTTCCAAATTTTGCCACAAGGACAGCCATTTTGGGGGGAGGGGAGTAGTCGATTACACTGACCCCAGTGTTTTACTGGTACTGAATTTATCAATCCAAAAGGACGAAAGGCAGAGCTGACTTTGGAGGAATTTGAACTCAGAATGTAGCGATGGGTGAAATACTGCTAAGCATTTTGCCTGACAGGCTAGCAATTCTGCCAGCTCACCACCTTAAATACCAGTATAATAATGGCAAAGTTATTTTACAAAATTCTTCAGTTTTTGAAATTAATTAAAACAAAGGTTGAAAATTTCAACAGAAAAATGATGACCAAAAGGTTATTAATATAGTTATTTTACAAAATCTTTCCTTATTTTAAAATTTAATTGAAACATAGACAGTGCATTACAAGAGAAATATAGTAATGTATCACTATGACATTGCCTTCTTGACATTTGAACTGTCTTCATTAAATTTACTCAACACAAAAAAAAAAAAAACCTGTTTTCCCCAGCTAATTCAAGCTAGTCAAGGTACATAGACTATCTTCATAGTCTGTGTCTCATCAGCTGATCAACATCACAAATGACCTTTAAGGAGGATTGCTTTGTCATCACGTTTCCTATCTGAAAGTTTTGATTTTCTTCTGGAGTTTTGTTTCGATGAGAATGTTTTTCCCTCTTTCTCAAAGGTTGTCATTACTTTTGAGACAGTACTTTTTGATACAACAAACATCTTGGCAGTTTATGTTATGCTAGCACTTGCCATAAGAGCACCAACAATTTGACCTCTTTGAAAGTCTGCCATTTTAAAGATCTGTCATTTTAATGAATTTTACCTTTTTCTGATGATATCTGAAAAGAAACAGCAGCAAGATGCAATGAAAATTTTAGAAAAATAAAAAAAGTGAAATTTTATAAGGTACTAAAAAAGAATGACTCTCCCCAGACACAACAGAATATTAAACAACACTAATAATAAATCAAAAAGTATAAAAATAAACAAGCTTTTGATGGTTTTATAGATATTTCAAAATTATGATGCTATGATACTAGGTGTTTCCCTCTTTTTTGTCCAACACCTGTATATATACATATATACATGGATATAACACATGTGGGTGTATGTGTGTATCTGTATCTACCCTTTTATTGAAGCTGGAAAGACTTCATAAACTGTCACTCAGTTTTTTGTAACCAGTCATCTTATTCCTTATGGATATGCTATGTTTTAAAACAACAATATGATGGAAGTGTATGTGGTTGACTGTGAGTACATGCTACTGACAATGCCCAAAGGAGACAAAAATGATTCTAGCATTCTCACCAGCCACTGCTAGGATGATTTTTCTCTGCCTCCAATATATACTGTATTTTTAAACACATGTTCTTATGATATATTATCTCTGGATGAATATTACAGTAAATTTACTTTTCAAGATGTATTTATATTAAGTATGATGCACAAATGGCTATTTTTTTTCTTTTACCAAAATGTTGAATATAATGAATTTTTATCGAGCTGGGTAGATGTTCACATCAAAAATTAGGAATAACTTTGTTTACAAGTTCAAAATTCCGAAGACCATCAAAATCAAAAAGATTTAACAACTAAAGGAGCTTTACAAATAACCATTTTAAAAGAAATAACCTCAATTAGATACATAACCCTTACTTTTCATGATTAAAGCATTGCTGAAATATGAAATTTAATTGAATTTAACGTGTAAGAGTTAATTAAACACAAAAATTATACTGTAAATATTTAAAAAATTATTCCCTGACAATTTATTTAAATGTTATACAGAATAAGAGTTAAATAAAAAATACAAATCTAAAATTTACTAACTTTTGTTTTTATTATTGCTTCTACAAGAACCTCCTTCAAAATAATTCTTAAATCAGATTTGAGTGTTTTCACTTCAGAAAGTAGTTAATTTAATATCTGTGAAATTAGAAATTTGAATGTATTATAATTACCATTTCCTTTTAGTAGAGTCAGCGTTTTTACTAATTCTGACTCCTACAATTCAATAATTGCTTCTGACACCAAACAGTTCATTAATTGCTTCTGACTCAATTATTCCAATTCTATAACTTGCCACTAGATGTAGCACACATTCTACACAAGATACTTTCAATATAGTCATACAAAAGGCGGCAAACTGGCAGAAACGTTAGCAAACCGGGCGAAATGCGTAGCCGTATTTCGTCTGCCGTTACGTTCTGAGTTCAAATTCCGCCGAGGTCGACTTTGCCTTTCATCCTTTCGGGGTCGATTAAATAAGTACCAGTTACGCACTGATTAATCAACTTAATCCGTTTGTCTGTCCTTGTTTGTCCCCGCTGTGTTTAGCCCCTTGTGGGTAGTGAAGAAATAAATATAGTCATACAACTCATATAAAGCATGTACTATGTAGTCTCCATTTAATACTATAAAGAGTTTTCACAATAAAAAAACAGTAACATTAAACTAACATAAAAAAAAAATAAAACAAGTGTCCTAACTTCTGCAAGATACAATATTGCAGATAGCTGATGAATGTAGGGATGTACATGAAAAACCTCTGCTTGAAATATAGACAACACAATAAGAAAAAATGGTATAGAAGAAAATGCAGAGAAAATACTAGTTTGTCATTGGTTTGTCATTGGCATTCAAAACTCTTTTTGTATGTGTGTATTTAAAATTATGTAAATAATCTATCTATGTGGCTGTGTGCTAAGAAGTTTGCTTCCCAACCACATAGTTCTGGGTTCAGTCCCACTGTGTAGCACTTCAGGCAAGCGCCTTGTAGTGTAGCCTTGGTCCAACCAAGGCCTTGCAAATGGATCTGATAGTCAGAAAATGAAAGAAGCCTATAGTATATATATATATATATATGTAGAAGATTGAAAAGGAACACATAAGTTGATATATATGGAGAAAAAAAATCAAGATAGAAACTGCTAAAATAATTTTATAAACATTTCAGTACTGGTTTCAGTCATTGAGACCTTTTCAACTGTAAGTATGGAAAACAATTAAATTTTGGAAAAATTAAACAAAAAGTTTTTTAAAAGAATATTTGCATAGTGTTCAGATACAAGTGGCATTTTCCTTGTTTCTGCCTAAACAAGGAAAATGCCACTTGTATTTGAACACTATGCAAATATTCTTTTAAAAAATGTTTTGTTTAATTTTTCCAAAATTTAATTGTTTTCCATACTTACAGTTGAAAAAGTCTCAATGACTGAAACCAGTACTGAAATGTTTATAAAATTATTTTAGCATTTTCTATCTTGACTTTTTTCCATATATATATATATATGTGTGTGTATGTGTCTTTGTGTTGCCTCTTCTCCAGCCACAACCACTAGACAATTGGTGTTGGTTTCTTTACTTCTCTATAACGTAGCAGTTCAGCAAAAAGAGACCAATGGAATACGTGCCAGACTTAAAACAAACAAAAAAAATAATAAGTACAGGCATTGATTTGTTTGACTAAACCTTTCAGGGCAGCGCCCAGCATAGCTGCAGTCTAAAGACTGAAACAAGTAAAAGATAAAGGATATGTAGCTTAACAAATATGAAAATATTTGTTGAAACGAAGGACAGTAACTGGAAATTAATACAGATATCATAGAATTTGAGTTTCTGAAGCTCTTTTTCTTTTTCTCTCTATATTTCTTTATGTTTTGAAGTTCTTAATTGTCAGCTTCCATTTTTCTTTTACCTTCATATATCAAATTCTCTGCATTACCCATCAAATGTGGGTCTTCATTATACGTGTCTTCCTCCACATGTCTTAATCAAGGGAATCCACAATTAGGATGCTTACCTGTACCCCAAATTTTCTCAATGATCTTGCTATTATTTCTTAGACTGTTTGCATGGTCATCATCCTTTTGGACTGCTTCTTAAGGCTATCTTGGCCTACTGATTATTCATCACTGTATACCACATGCTCACACCAGTGGAGGCACATCTTATTCTTATAGGATGAGTGTCACTTTTGACTGTCTGCACATAATTGTTTATGACAATTATGTCATGTTAGCTCCAGTGTTCAATGAAGTATCAAATTTCTATGATATACAATGATATACAAAAAGATCATTTTCCAATGAATTAATATTTTCTGATCATAAAAGATAAGACATTAAGATGCATTTAGAGATCTCTGAGAGTATCCTCATTGAATTCTATGTTGGAACACAAGTAGTTGAATTATAGATTTTGGTCATTAACACTGCTGTCCATCTGAGGGTTACTTTCATATACTTGGTCTTCAAAATTTTTAGGCATATCCTATTATCATCCAACTGTATCCTGTCATACAGGAGCTTTCACAAGAAAGATACCTGAATATCGGCAGCAGCCATATCCATACATATTATGAACAGTCAGTGAGGATCCCTACTGAATCCCTACTCATATGGAAAAGTGCAATTCACACGTGTCTTGATGCAGAAATTTGACCTATCTCACATAAACTTCCAAGATGTTATGAAACTTGAGTGTATGCCAAATGAGTATATGGGGAACCCAATTAATCACCTCCAGTCAAGCGGACAAACTTGTTCTCCATCTTGAGGATAGATTAGTTTCTTCATGGAATAACATAACTAGATTGGGTACTAATTGCTGCATGTACTGACATCATCCTTACTATTACAGATCAGCAGGGAGAAATTAGTCATTCTAGTTCATTGTATTATATCACCTATGTTAACCTTGATGAATAGTCACAAAAATTTTTTCTCCGTGATGTCCAAGCAGTTTTCATACCTTGGCAGGGTTACCATCTGGGCTGTAAATTTTCCATTTTTATCTGTCTGATTGTTCATTAACTTCTGATCCATTGTTTAATGGGCTAGACTAAATATTGGGAACAGTAGATGGAGACTCATCATATATCATTGAGAAATGTTAACTCCAATGGTTTAGAATGATGGATGAGTCCAGTGGTTGGTTCTCTTCATAGTGATGATCTGGCCTATGATTTGAGTTGATCAGTGGCATGCTGAGATCAGAGTAATACTGAGATGTTGTTGTGATTACTGCACATTTTACTTCTGGTTTAAATTATTTATAACCTAAATAATCACAGCACAGTTGTATCCAGGTTTTTTTGCCTGATCTTGTTTTTTGATAGAGGAATTGTCTCATTATAACATATATTTCTTTGTTGATGAATTGCTATCCAAGCTTCACCTTCTCTAGCATCTTCACAGCATTGCTTCAAATCTGATCAGCAATGTTGTTCCACATAGACTATGGGTTGACTTTGACTGGACATAGAGAGAAACTAACTATCAACCTTATTGCTCTCATCTTCCACCATTTGATCTTTTGCAAACATGTCCTTCACAGTCTTGGTTGCAACTGAAAACACATTTTGAAACTAAGGATGAGCAAATGATACTGTAGAACAATGAAATCTGATGGGATTACTTTCTAAGCAAATCATCCCAAATACCATGATTTTCATATTTAGAAATTGCATTCATTGTGCAGGGTGAAGTTTCATATAGTTGTTTATATATGATTTAATTTGGAAGGAAGACAGCTACCCATGACTTATTTACAGGGCCTCTATGACTGATAAAGAAAAAAAGGTGAAAACAAAACCCCAATAAACCACAATCTTGGTTTATTATCAGATCAAAGGAGATTTCATCTGCATGCTTTGTAAAAATGTGGAATCTGCTAAAGGTATCAAAGTCCAGGAGGTGATGTAAAATCATCTGACAGATTAAAGCTTTTGAACTGTTTCTGACTGCCTAATTTCACTCAAGTCTTCAATCAACTAAGGAAGACAGTTGCTAAACTGGTATAATAACAGGATAAATTTTATTCCAATATCTTTTTTTTTTTATATTTAAATCAGACCTTTTGAGCTAAGAATCATTTGTATATGAATTGAAAATTGTTTTTAAAGTTAATGTAATTACAATTTTTAACAAGATAACTGAATTTTATTGATTTTTATAATTTGAATATTCTTTTCAGCACTACAACAAATACAATCCACAGGCAACACATTTTGATCCATTGAAAACAGAAGATATTGTAAAGGAAATTTCAAATAGTCTAACAGAAATGTTGGAAAAAAGCAAGGAGGCTCTAAAAGTAAGTTTGTGCATTATAAAATTTAGAAACATTTTATTAACAATGCCTAATCCTTTGAGAAGTTTTATGACATATCACTGAATGGTTATGGCAATATATGTGCGTGTGTGTGTGTGTGTTTGTGTATGTGTGTATATGTGTGTGTGTATATATGTGTGTGTGTGTATATGTATGTATATATGTGTATATATATGTGTGTGTATATATGTATGTATATATGTGTATATATATATGTGCATATATGTATGTGTATATATATGTGTGTATATATGTATGTGTATATATATATATATGTGTGTATATATGTATTTGTATGTGTATATATATATGTGTATATATATGTGTAATTTTCTGTGCAAATGAGCTGGCATGTAGAGACGATAGAACAAACTATGAAACTATCTAGAAAAATACTTCAATACTCTTGACAAGAGTGGAAATGCTATCGTAAATTAGTATGAGCATACTGAAAGGGATACAATATTTTTGAAAAGTGGCTTAGTTAAAACAAGTTGATCTTGTTAATCTGATTCTCTATATTAAGTCAAATGAACTACTATCTCAGATAAAGGAATAAGAAGCCATAGTATGGAGCTTTTCAATATTGGATATATTCAGCAGCAAGTAATGGTTGAAGAAAAGAAATGAAAACAAAACAAATCTCTTAACAATATTGAAAGTTTGAATAACTTTAAACTGTAAATAACTCATTGCTATTTAAAATGGTTTTAAGTAACTCATATTTACTTAAACTAATTACTTAAGATAACTCATAAATAACTCATAGTGCATATAGAGCTATATAAATAAATATTGGTTTGAAAATCTCTTTTGGGTAGAAAAACTTGAAGGCTACCAATGGGACCCAAACACACATCTCTTGTACATATGACAATTTTTACATGCTATTATTTATAATTTTATATGTGCTTTCAGATCCCATTTCAAAAAGAATTATTTCATGTTCTCCTGAAAGTTTATTAATTCCTATGACATCAACAATATATATTATATTTTTGTTTAAGTGTTTCATATTTTTCTGCTGATTTGTTTTTTTATTTTAGAATTCTGTAAATATTGCTGAAGCTGTTGCTGCAGATTATGCATGGAAACCTGATTTAAAGGTAATTTAATATAGTATGACTCCCTTGTTTAATAACCAAGGTTTTAAATCCAAATGATCATTTAACATTTTTCTGTTTTTAATCTGTCAAGGCACAGAAAGAGGGTATTTTACATATTTTCTTACTCTTTTTCATGCAATTATTACTTGAAAATCTTAAACAGATCAGTACAATATCAACTAATATTGCCTGAACAGATCTTGCATGGCAGTGTGATAAGAAGCTTGGGCAAGTGACTTCTATAGCTTTAGGCTGACCAAAGCCTTGTGAGTGGATTTGGTAGATGGAAACTGAAAGAAGCTCGTCATAAATATATGTATATATTTATGTGTGTGTGTGTCTCTGTGTCTGTATTTGACCCCAACATATGACCAATGTTGGTGTGTTTATGTCCCTGTAATTTAGTGGTTTGGCAAAAGAGACCAACAGAATAAGTCCTGAGGTTGATTTTTCTTTTACTAAAAAATCCTTTAAGGTGGTGCTCCTGCATGTCCACAGTCAAATGACTGAAACAAGTAAAAGAATAAAAGAATAATACAAATTAACCAGTTACAGATTGTCTTCTATTCTTAAATTATACAACAAGGATCACTGGTATAATTCAATTCTGTTCACCTGAAGTTTCAACTTAACCGCAGTTGCATACAATATAATTTTAAATAGCATCTATCATAATGTATTTCATCACATTCAAAAGGTTTGTGGTATTAATATTCAATACTTACCAAAAACAAAAACAAAAAATTCTTTGAAGACTACCTGCACATTTATATCTACAAGCCTGCTAGTAAGGAATTTTGCTTCCATGAAGCAACTAGAGTATAGTTTTATACATTCTGGTAAAGACTAAAATATCTATGTATTTTACTTACTTCAATTATCATATAATGTATTTTAATATTTTTCATTTCCATCAACATTTTTCAGATTGGAAATATAACTTACTTTGATTCAACATCCTTAGCAGATGATGATCTCCTTTTAGAGTACCATCCACGCTTTCAACAACCTGTGAATCTGTCAGCTTCTAGTGTCCATATTCCCGTAGAAATTTATAAAGGGGGTAAGTCTTTCAATATTTTATTTTTGAAAATTCATTGTTCCTTGCATGATAGAATTTTGTCTCTATAACTTAATCAATAATTTGTGATCATTTTGTTTTGTGTATCAAATGTATGTTGTTGATGCAGTGGTTATAATTATTTCAACTATATATCATAACAATTATTATGACTGCTGAAAGGAATATTTTCATTTCAAAATTTTTCTTAAAATCTAGTTTGAGATAAAAAGTTTTTGATTTTTTTTTTTGTCTGGGAAGCCATTACCTAAATCAAGAAGTGAATTTCATTAACAGAACATTAAAATTTAGTTGTATAATTTATTTATTATACATTTGAGAAATATAATTCAAGAAATACTACCAATCTTACTGATTTGTAACCAACCTGTCTTGAAACTGAACTGTTTTTACACATAGTCATATAGCCTGAGAATATGTATAGGGAAAATTTGTAACATTCACACTTTAGGAAGATTAATGACATTAGTGAAGTGACTATAATTTGTAATTACTCTGAATTCAAGGACTTGACTCAGTGACAGTTTACCATTATTTTATGTGCATAAATACACACACACACACTCATTCACACTTGCATGCACATATCCATGCACATTCAGATACAATACTTATTCACAATCTATTATTGGAGGTATCAGAACACATTTTAACATGCTCACAGAGCAACCAATCCTTTAAGTATCTTGTGATACACCAAAACTTCTCTGTAGTCTTTATGTGGCTCAAATGAATTTGTTTTTATATTCATTTTGAAAAAGGTAACTTTTTGTTGTAAATTGTTCAGGAGAAAAGGGGCAGTGTCCATGATGTTTTCAGACCCTGAAAGATGAGTATTATTGATACAGCTCATGATTAGCTTGAATATCTATAAGTTATTGTCTGTAAGAAAAATGTTAGCAGAAAGATGTTTTTGCAACAGAGTGAATTCTATTAAAGTTATCCAAAGATCTGGTAGTGATATTAAACTTGGTGGTGTGTTAGACTTACTGCCATAAAATTAGGACTTCCAAAACTCAGAATGTTTGTGTAGAAAAAGGAAATAAAAGGAAGTTAGCAAAGCATTCTGAAAAGATAAGAAGTGTAGTAAGTTTATTCTTTGATTTTTTTTCTAAAAGGTTATTGGAAGGATGTTTTTTTTTAACATCATGTAACTTGTAACTTTCATGCAGTGAAGAAAGAAAAAGCAAAAAAGAATTAAGGATAAGAAGTCAAGGAAAGTCCCTGGGAATCACTGGGAAGCCCATCAAGTATCAGTGCTGAGATGATTAAAATATCCAGCCTAGTCACCCATTGAGTTAATCAGGTTATTCAGGAAGGCGCCATCCCCAATAACTGGTGTAGTAGTATTATAGCTAGCTGCTACATGGGTAAAGGTGATGCTTTAGACAGAAACAGCTAGACCAAATCATGACAGTTACTGAGAGGGTTGTAGCTCAATTGATTAGGAATAGAATTAAACTAGATGAGATGCAGTTTTGTTTTGTGCTTGAGAAGAGTAACACAGATGCCATCTTCCTAGTGAGACAGCTGCAGGAAAAGCATTTGGCCAAAAATAAGCCATTGTACATAGCTTTTGACTACCTGGAGAAAGCTTTCGACAGAGTCCCCTGTTTCATTATCTGGTGGTCTCTAAGGAAGTTAGGAGTAGAGGAGTGGCTTGTTGGAGCTGTACAAACCATGTACTGTGGTGCTGTCAGTAAGGTGAGAGTCAGCCATGAATACAGTGATGAATAGTGTACAGGAAGGGATCCACCAAGGCTCAGTTCTTGGCCCACTCTTATTCATTATAGTCCTCCAGACCATAACAGAGGAATTCAAAACTGGATGCCCTTGGGAACTACTTTATGTTGATGACCTCACTCTTCTTGCAGAATCTATAGCAGAATTGGAGAAGAAATTCCAGTTATGGAAGCAAAACCTGGAATTAAAGGGCCTTAAAGTTAACCTAGTAAAGACCAAAGTTGTTGTTTGCAAGATAGAAGACAAGACTCTTTCCATCAGGTAGTATGTAGGAAAGGAGTTGAAAGAAATTCCATTCGCAGCACCCAGTGTAAGCTATGGATATATAAGAGGTGTAGTGAAATCATTGGTAGATTAACAAATGAAGTTGTTTTCATATGTGGCAGTTGTGCAGGAACAATAAGCACTAAAAGCGCATGGCTCTTAGATTATCTCAATACCCAGGAAGCTCTCCTGAAGTTGTAGATAGTTTCTGTGTCCAAATTAACAATGGTGGAGGATGCTCTGAAGGTATTGTTTCTAGAATAAGAATAGGTTGGAAGAATTTTAGAGAGCTATTACCTCTGTTGGCAGCAAAAGGACTCTTAGATAGACTGCATGATGCTTGTGTGCAAATGGCTATGCTCCATGGTAGTGAGACATGGTCTCTGAATGTAGAAGACATGCATAGAATGGAGAGAAATGAAGGCAGTATGCTCCATTGGACATGCATGTATGACAAAGAGCAAATGTATTGAGAGAAAAGTTGGGCATAAGAGGAATCAAATGTAGCATGCAAGAGAGAAGACTACATTGGTTTGGACATGTGATGCATATGAATGAGGACAAGAAGTGCCAATCACTGAAAGTAGAAGGTACCTGTGGAAGAGGGAGATCCAGTAAAACATGAGATGAAGTGGTAAGGATTGATCTCAGGATGCTGGGCCTCTTGGAGGAAATGACAATGGATCAGGATGTCTGGTGATAAGAGGTTCTCGAGAAGACCTGTCCACGTCAGTGGAACTGAATTTTAGAAGTACTGTATGTTCCACCTACATGTAACCAGAGAACTTTTCACACACCCTACCCCAACAAACCAAACTACATCTCTTCTCTTCCTTACATCTCTTTCAGGCACTATACTTATCTCTCACTCCTCAATCATGTCCTCACAGCCCTGCTCATTGTATCATTGCTATCCAGTAGTCCCACTTCCACCCCTCTATATACCCAGGTTTTCACCACTCACTGCATTCCCCTCCCCTACTCTCTTCTCATGCTTCTTTGGAAATGCCCTGCCACTTATCTTGTGCACTTGCCACCATCTATTTCTCTATTCTCTTACTCAACCATCCCATTTATTTTCTGATCCCTGTCCTTTGTGGGAATGCCTGGCATTTTGCCACCACCTCTCTTCTGCTCTCTCTTGTATTCCTGCTGTTTCCCTCTCTCTCCGTGGCTGGGTAACCATGTTGCTCCCCTACAGCGAGATACCTGTTTCTGTTAGTCTGTCTGTCTGTTTGTCTGTCTCTCTCTCTCTCTCTCTCTCTCTCTCTCACTATAATCTTTCACCATCTGACACAAAATTACCTCTTCCAATGTTCCGTCCCCTCTCAAATGATCTTTGTCTTGCAAGTTAATTGGTGACCCTGCTAGTAATGGTGCCACTTAAAAAGCATCCAGACCTCACTGTAAAGTGGTTGGCATTTGGAAGGGCATCCAGCTGTAAAAACCATGCCAAAACTGACCTCACCTGTGTTTGTGTCATGTAAAAAGCACTCAGTTCACTCTGCTGGGTGGTTGGTGCTAGGAAGGGCATCCAACCATAAAAGCCCTGCCAAAACACACACAGAAGTCTGGTGCAGGCTCCTGCCTGGCCAGTTCCAGTCAAACCATCCAACCCATGCTGGCATGGAAGGCGGACATTAAACGATAAAGATGATGAAGTATTATTTTTCTTTTTCATTATTTTGAATATAAATTACAATGTTTGTACATTACTCAGAAATACACTATGATATAGAATTTTTATGCACAGGGTTGCTGTATTGTCTTTGCTATTAGTTATGAGTCATAATTTGAATGATCCATATGAAAAAACAGAGTCAATATATTTCTGTTCATCATTATATTTCATAATGTGAAGCCTTTATACTCTTAAATACTTCATATAAAAAAAGGCTAATGAATAATTATCCCATTTGTACATGAATTTAATCTTTCAATGTATTGGATGTATTTATATATTTTCCATATATTCATTTTATGGAATAGTTATAAACAAAAACACACAAAAAAACTAATATTTAGCTATAAAATTCAATTAATGTGTGATCATCATCATCATTGTTTAATGTCCGCTTTCCATGCTAGCATGAGTTGGATGATTTGACTGAGGACTGGTGAACAAGATGGCTGCACCAGGCTCCAATCTTGATCTGGCAGAGTTTCTACAGCTGGATGCCCTTCCTAACACCAACCACTCCGAGAGTGTAGTGGGTGCTTTTATGTGCCACCAGCAGAAACTAAATTTATTTAAGAAGTTTCAGAATATACTTAGTTAACGATATTGTGGCATGTCGTTAGGCATTAATTTTGCCTTAACATTTAATTGTTTAACTAGTTATTTCTTAAAATTTCCGAGGTTGTATAGACTGCAAGACTGATTTCAGTCTCAATGACTGAATTTAGAAGCAATGTCTAAGAGAGTAAACTGGGTTAAGTAGTAACATACATTGTATTATTTTACTAATAAATAGTATTATTATTGTATTATTTTACTAATGTATAGTCTGGGGGATTTTCTGAATCTACTAATTGTGGATTGGTGGAAGCTGGTAGTAGTCTTTGTGCATAGAGAAATGGAGGTTGGTAAAAGATTTGAAGAGATAAATAAGGAAGAATATTCAGCAGAGGACAGGTCTGAGAACGGACTCAGTTTTTATAACATGTAATTGTTTGCAAAGATTCTACACCAAACTGTAATTCAAGTCACAGATAGAGAAAGGTTCAGTATTCAATTATGTATTGTAGGAGTTGCTGAGTGACATGTGCAAAAAATAGATTTAATTGGGGTTAGTATTGCAAGTAAATTAAAAAAAAAAACATTGCTGTAGCAATAGAAAAGGCAAGGATATAGTGCTAATGTCATTAAGTTACTGCACTTTTTTCTTCTGGTTAACAAATATAGAATGTTGATATGTCAGTAATTGGAAGGTATGGTAAAAAGAGCATTTGTTCTGAGGGCAGAAAAGTCAGTTGGACTAGTTTCAGCATTTTTTACCACTTAATGTAATTTACTGCTTTTACAAATTTGTGCAAATCAGTTCAACTCTATCAAGTTTGTGTACATTGTAAATAGATAGGTAAAAATCTACTGTTCTCTCTATACTTGATGAAAATGCTTAAACTGGTCTGTCTGATCCTCTTTTTCTGAGAAAGATATGTCTACAAAAAATATAGATCTCTGAGTCTAACCTCCACTCACATTGATACATATGCATGTATACACACACACACACACATTTATTTCATACATACTGTGACATACAGCACGTACTGAGCCAACCTATTTACATATATATAACACATTCATATATCTATAGTACTCACTCATATATATATAACATATTCACATTTACTTCACTGATAATCAGACTAAGTAGTGCCATTAAAAGCAGTAGTGATTTCTTGGTATGCAAGATGATTTCAGTGTCTGAGTCACTGATGGCTTAGCAAAATACCAGGCTTTTACTCTTGTCATAGACTCATAAAAATCCACAATATCTGAGTAAATCTACAGTTCTGTTTATCATTAATACCCTTAAACCAATTAATAACATAAGATGAACTCTAACATTTCTCACCCTAAGTAAGATTTTAACTAATTATACCTATTTTGGTCTTAATGAGATTTATAAGCTTACACTTAGGGTTACATCCTAAGCATTCTCTTAGGGTTCCTCCTAAAACCACCTGTAGCTATTATACCCATTTTCATGTATGTAAGTGATTTATCTTAATCAGCTTTTAATTCAATTTCAACTCACTTTTCAATGTTTACTTCTTATACTTATTTTCCATCAATAGTCAGTTGTCTTCATTCAACAGATTGTTGTTATTTTGATAAGTAATAACATGCTGTTCAATCAGCTTGAGATGTTTATTTGAGTTACTAAATAATTATACCTACCTTGTTTTATAAACATTTATATGCCATTATATTGTTCAAAGTACTCACAGCTGTCTGATGATCAGTTATGTGAAACTCTGAGTAGCATTTTGTGGAGCCTTTTCAGCTTCAATAAAACACTATTTTGCTCTATATTTAGTATTTAAGTACTATTCTCTCCACCATCTTTTGCACCTGTGTGCTCACATATGTCTGCCTGTCTATCTATCTGTCTCTCTGTCTATCTTTTTGTCTCATGTATATTTATCTGTCTGTCTCTGTCACATGTATATGTGTATCTATCTTTCTGTTTGTGTCTTTCTATCTGTCACATGTATATGTATATCTGCATGCCTGTCTGTATAATATATACATACATGCATGCATGCATACATACATACGCTTGTTCACTCACTCACTCCCTCTGGAAATAGAGAGCTTACATTCATGTATTTATAATACTCTCACAAACATAACACATAACATAATTTTGAAATGTACACACTAAAATAAACCTTCCTCCTATTGCTCTACATTCCACCATACCTTCTTCTAACCACACATAAACATACATTTTCATGTCACCAAATGTACTCATTATATACACACAATGGTTCATGCTCCTATACATACACAATTTCTCCTTAGGTGCAAGCATGGTTGTATTGGTGCGAAGTTTGCTTTCTAAATACATGGTCTTGAGTTTTATTTCATTGTGTGGCACCTTGAGAAAGTACCTTCTACTGTAGTCTCTGGCTGATCTGGTTGACAGATGCTGCATAGAAGTACATAGTGTATGTGTGAGTGTGTGTATATGTACATACATACATACATACATACATAATGCATACATACATACATACAATGTGTGTTTGTAGGAAAGTGTTGGGCTAAAAGGAAAAAAGATGGTGACATTTGTTGACATTCCTTGTCAAAAAATTTTCCTCTAGCTCTGCAATTTCAAAGATGAATAGAATAATTCCTTACTTTAAAAAGTAGGTAAAAATTAGCAACAATTAGAGTATTGGGTTTTAAAACAATTCCTTTATAAAATATATTTGCCTAGCTCATGCACTCTCTAGCAAGCAAAACCCAGATGTAAAATGAACAAATAGATATATAGCATATACACACACACATACATAAATATATACATAAATATGTATGTGCATACACACATATACATGTAATTACATGTGTGCGTTCACATGTGTATGTACATACATCCTTTGTTTGGTCTTTTTGGGTTTTTTATTTTCTCTTCATGTTGATAAGGTTCCATGAGACTTCAAAGATCCGTTATTCTCTGATGTTGCCTCTTCTTCCTCTAAGTACCCTATTGACACCTCACATGGAAATAGGTCCACCATCCCTCACTTCTTTCTCTCTCTGAAACTTGAAAATTCTTCACTCTGGTCAATGTTCCTGCTTGTTTGAGAACCTCCATTCTGTAGGGTCACATAGACTTTATTGCCTGCTTCTTCCTTAGATTCAAGTGAATCCTTCCAGTCCCTAGATTTTGCCAGCATCTTTCTCATGATAGGTAGTAGACGTCTTGCAAGGATAACTGCTGCCTTGTACTAATGCACAAGTAGCTGATCTCATTTCTGATGTTACCAGAAATGAGATCAGCAACATCCTGCAATTGGTTGCAGAATGCTGCCTTATTTTTCTTTGCTGCATTTAGGGCACAGATTTGCTCAACTATTACCTTAGCATGTGATGTTGAAACTTGCTGTGATGATCTGATCATTTACTGGTCTCTCTCCAATTAGTGCTCTTGTTGTATGCCCACTCAAGATAATGCCAACCTTCCAAGTGTAATGCTCTTGTATAGAGCATAAGACTGTTTTATCTTGGTTGCAATTTGACTAATGAATTGGGACATCTTTTTGCAACTTAATTTGGATCAAAGCAGTTGATGAGTGGAAGGTCATGCAGTGAACAAATCACCATATTATGCAACATTGTTGAGCTGAATTGAGAGTTCCAGTAGCTGCTTGTGATCAACTTGAAGAAGGCTTTTGACATGGAATCTTTATAGAAGATTGTCAATGCTGTATGGAATGCCTATTTGCTACATCAACATAATGCAACCATTTTATTGGAGTACATGTTATTGCATCAGAACTAAGGTGGGAACACAGGGTGATTCAACATCATCACAGGACTGTGTCAACATGTGTACTGTTTCCTTTTTCTTCTGTTTTCTATACTACTTTTACAATTCCATCTCCTCTTCTCTCTCTCTCTCACTCCTTCCTGTAATCTTTACTGTTTGCTTCTTTCTCTATTTTCCCAGTGTATGTTAACAACTTTTCCATCCTCTCATGTGCACACAGTTAACATTTAAGGTGAAAGTGAAACTATTGAAGGAATGAAATTATTCTGATCTTTCCAGAACTGAGCAAACAATTGATGTGTGTGCGTGTATTTTATGTAATAAGCACAAAAGTTGTGTGTGTTCTATGTAATAAGCACAAAAGTTTGTCTTGAAACAGTGTCACCATTTCTGAATGAATCTTTACAAAGTTTGACCCAGGCAATTTGGTGCAACTCAGAATAAGGCCTGAGCAAAAGAAGTGGATTTGTTGTCTCTTTAGAATACTACCAGTATCTGCTGCAGTTGGTGTGCTATGATAGTGACATCAAAGGCTGTTGGTGCCATGCTGATCACATGCAGCTGAAAGTGGAATTACCTTGTTATGTTGCTATGAAATTTGGATGCTAATGATAGAAGACTAGCTATCAAAACTAATGCTTGATGTGTTTGAAATCACCTTGGTGAACAGTTGTGCTAAGGAAGATAGCTTTAGTGTATACATTAATTCCGGCTGATATTTTTTGAAGCAGTCCGTCAGTTACGACGACGAGGGTTCCAGTTGATCTGAATCAACGGAACAGCCTGCTCGTGAAATTAACATGTAAGTGGCTGAGCACTCCACAGACACGTGTACCCTTAATGTAGTTCTCGGGGATATTCAGCGTGACACAGAGAGTGACAAGGCCGGCCCTTTTGAAATACAGGTACAACAGAAACATGGGTTGGCTGATGATAAAGTATGATGATGGAGCTTTAGGTGTTTTTGCTCAATAAACACTCACAACGCCCGTCTGGGAATCGAAACCACGATTCTATGACCGCGAGTCCGCTGCCCTAACCACTGGGCCATTGCACCTCCACCCGGCTGATATACCAGTTCAGTTCAAGTACTTTGTTTCCAGTAACTTTGCCATCTCCTATGATCATCAACAAATCTCTAGAACAGTCCCTCATGTTACTGGAGATGAACTGACAAGTTCTTGCTTCTCCCATGGTCGGCTCTGTGTTGCCTGCTTGCATGTGCAAGGGAACATTTTTTCGTTGGAGTACTAAACTACAGAACAAATGTAGTCTACCCAAGAGTTTTGTTGACTAAAGCACATTCCCATTAGAGTTGCTTCTATTTTATGTTTTGCATGTACATTTATAATTTTGCTGTATATATAAATATATAAAGTTTAAAAAAAAAATGAAAATAGTGCTTATTTAAGCCATACAATTAAAATTAACTATAAATCCAGTCTCAAAATATTCATGTATCATACAAGCTTTAAAAATTCAACTTCAGAGTTGTATATGTATATAATATATAATATCATATGTATATATAATATCTAAAATCATCATCATCTCTTATCATTATCATCCTTTGACATCTGTTTTTCATGCTGGCATGGGTTGGCTGATGATAAAGTATGATGATGGTGATTTTATATTTTATATGCACATTTTGTATGTGGATACACCTCTGAAATTGAATTTTTAAAGCTTGTATGATATTCTTCATTTGATGTCCGCTTTCCATGCTGGCATGGGTTAGACGGTTTGACTGGAACTGGTAAGCCAGAGAGTTGTACCAGTCTCATTTGGCATGGTTTCTATGGCTGGATGCCCTTCTTCATGCCAGCCACTTTGAAAGTGTAATGGGTGCTGTTTACATGCCACCAGCATGGGTGCCATTTACACGGTACTAGTAACGGCCATGACTACGATTTCACAGGAGCCATTTATATGACACTGACAATGGCTACAACTATGGTTTCACTTGGTTTGATAAGTCTTCTCAAACACAGCATATCACCAAGGTCTCAGTCACTTGTCATTGCGAGACCCAACATTCAAAGACCATGCTTCTCTACTTTGTCCCTCACCTCCATGAGGCCCAACATTCAAAGATCATTTCATGCTACCAACAACAGCCACAATTACAATTTCACAGGTGCCATTTACATGATACCAGCCAAAATTACGATTTCACTTCTCAAGTACATGAACATAAATTTAACAAAAAAGTAAGTTTCTACATACTTGGCATCTGTGCAATTCCAATTGCCTTTACCAGTATATATGCATATGAACATAGATACATAGTTGGCAGTGAATTAGTCCAGCATAATATTTCACCAGTTTTTGCAGGCCCTTGTCATCTTTTCCATGAGTTTCAATATCATGAAGTTAGGTTTCATCACTTCTTCCCTGTTTTACCTTTCTAAAAGTTCTTTCCACTTGAATTGTTTGACTCTTCTTCATCCCACTGCCATCTTATATATATGTACCAGTGGTGTCTTCATTTTGTCTTCTTTTTCCATACTACAGCTGATTTCGCATGTACCCAGCTTCTGTACATGTATATATATATATACGCACATGTATACAAGCATATCAGAGTGTGTATGTGTGAATATATATGTAATATATAATTGCATACATAGATATATACCTATATTTTGATATAATGTGCATGTGTTTGTTATATATATGAACCATAAAATGTTAGGAGACATGAAAGATGAATATATTTATTTAACCACTTGACATCTTTGGGATTACAGCCACTTTGCAGTCTTCTTCATGTAGCAATAATTTCAGTATGGAATAAATTGCATTAATATACATGCTATGCATTATACAATACAATTGTATATTCACAATTCTATGCAGATAAAGAAAGCTAGCTCATCAGATCTCCAGGACATCATGGTTACACCAATGATTCAACTCGAGTAGTTTCATTTGATTGGATCTTCTAGATTTTAGCTACATGGATACTCTACATTACACTTCTCTGTATTGGATTACTATGTGGACTGTTAGCTGAATCCATTAGAGGAGTTTTCTGTGATAGCCACATGATTCTCAAAATCCATATCTTATTCTACAAATTGATATATATATATATTTAAAATTTAATCATTTGATAAACATCTACTTCCTATAGTAGCGTGGCTTAGATGGAGGAAGGGTTTGAGGCAGGAGTTTTGCAGCCAGATGCTTTTCCTGTCATCAACCCAAACCAGTTTTTCAAGTACAGATCATCTTGTCCCAGAGTAATCCAATAGCACAGAACAAGTAGATGATTAGTTGACAGGAAATGTCAACAAACATTACCAGTCACAGCTTAGCTCCAAATAGTGCCATTACTGCCTGTAGCTGAGCTGTAAAAGATGGTGGTGCCATCTGTAGCCATAGCTGAGCATAGTCAGTAAACAATCACACAGTTACACTCACTTACATGTACATGTTTTAATACATTGCTGGTTACAATGTGTTTCCATTTCTTTCCTTGATTGTGCCCTCACCTTCCATTTGGCCCAAATGTTTCGATTGTCGTCTTCTCATCATCTTCATGGTGTTTGGAGTGATTTCTTCTGATCTCTGTACAGGTTTGTGATCCTTGCGACATGTCCAGCCCAGCAAAACTTGTGCTTTTGGTATTCAACAGCCACCTCATTTACTCTACTCCATTTTCAAATTGTCTTTTCTGGATATGCTCCATGACCCTTTGTTTGTAGATAGTCATTCTTTCTTTTTGTCTTCTTTATGGAGTAGCCCATGTCTCAAGTGCAGATAGGGTAATACCATTGAAGGGATTGGCATGCGGGATTTCCAGCTGTACTTTAACTCTTTTGTTATCCTATTTTTGTAGAAACACACTGCATTGCTTTCAATTAATTTTTAAATAATGCTGGATTTACTAAAATAACTTTGAAATTATTAATATAAATTAACATAAACATTAATTAACATGAAATTTTGATGAATGGTTTTAGTTTAGATCACTTTAAAACTGGAAATTTATGTCACAGATTGGGTGGTATCAAAGGGTTAAACACATCTTTAATCAAGGTAAATACCTTCCATTGAGCTTTTATTCTGCACAAAATTTCAGCATTCATATTTGGGTATATATTTACTGTCACATGTAGATATATTCCTTTGCCTCCTTAATTTCATCACTTCTCACCACTATTTGGTCTTTTACTACATTTTGCTTTCTTATGATTTATATCTGCTGAATTCTGGCCATGGATGGCATTGTATATTTTTGTTGCGTGACAAGTTAATGTTTACTTTGTGTAAGTATGCATGCAAGAGTGTGTTTGTATTAGCCTAAAAAGATTTCTATAACTGGAAAGACAATATTAGTGGCTTGATTTATATATTGCAGTACTTACACTACTGCTTGAAGCAATTAACAGGTTACAATAATTTTAAAATATTGTGCAAATGATATTGTAAGCAAAATTACTGGAAGGCAAAACAATCTAATGATTTTAACCTATTTTCTTTTTTTCTAATAATTAATGTAAATTAATATGAAAATTATATAAAAAAATCTTTTCAGTGAATGAAGGACAGAATTTGGTTGGTAATACTTGTGAAAAACTTTTGAAAAATATTCTACCACTAATATGAATATATTTTTATATGTTTGAGTTCTGGAGCTATATTTTTTCAGTTTGATGTAAATCTAAAGGACTGTATGTTTATAACTATCAAGTATGCTACTGTTATCCATAACATGTATATTGTAGTGGGAGTGTAAATTATTTCTTTCAGGTTATTTCTTACCTACACCAGGCTTGAAGCCTACTGACGGTAAGTGGAGGCAAAACCTCTGCTAATTTGAAACTCTGTGGAAGTTTTTCCACAATGCTGGGAAGTAATTTCAGGGATTTTTAGAGTGATCAAATAGAAGGCTTTAAAAATAGTTAAATAAACTTAAGTAGTATGTACTGGTGTTATAGAATTTTGTAATGACTGTAGATTGTTTCATTGTAATAGCTACTCCTTAATCTTAGTATTTAATTGTTAATTTTAAAATACTCTTTGTGATTTATATTGCTAATCTAATACATATCTAGGTAAACTCTTTGGTATTAGAGAGTAAATAAACCAAACTAATGCTGAAGTATAGTATATCTTATTTAGAATACATGAATTACTTCAAGACTACCATGATTTGATATGTCAACTGGCAATTGCACTGAACACCTATATTTGCTACACTCTGTTAATCTAAATTTGTAAACTGCATCTCTTAATAAAAATAGCATATTTTTACAAGATTCAAATTCAATTTTCTTTCAGGAAATGTTTTAAATTACTGTTTGTACTATTACAAATCCCCCACTTTCAAATTGCTTTTCATTTTAGTGTTAGCATGTCAAAAAGAAAAGAAATCTAAATTCATTTGCATGTCTTAAAAATGTTAATCTTGTCTATATTGTTTAAATTTTATCTCACCATGATTTTCAGCAATTGTTACACAACCAACTGAATTTGAGTGTGCAAGAATAGGTGTTAGTAATGTCTACATTTTGAGCTATTTTCACATCTTGAATGTGTTGTTGATTGTCGCAGGTTCAGAAAATATTTATTTCAAGAAAATAGTCATCACTATGAAATACATCTCAGAAAGTAAAAATACAAGTATAAGTGATTTTGAAAAGTAATATTGTTTATTATCAATATTGGATAGATACCAATATGAAGGAGCCTGTAACAGTTAGTATAATTCTTTGTTACATGTGGAAAATATATAAAAATATATACATTTGTATGTGTTCATGCATGTGCATGCACACATTTACTTTATTAAGTTTAGTTTATTTGTAATATTTAGTAGATATGTGATATTCTACTCACACATATATAATTCTGTACAGATTTTGAAAACATACACACACGCTATTAGGGTTGAAACTACACACATATTTAATTATTATACATCTATTATATTAGGATTGAAAAGAGTACTGAAAATATTACCCCAAAATCATGAATACAACCATTGATATAGTTTCAAAATAATTCCAGAGACAAAATGATCTAAAACTGAGAAGATTTGTAACAATAGAACGATGAGGTATGCTGAAAACACTTGTTCTTAGTTTTTTTTCAACAACTACTTTCTTCTCTTCCCTTTCTATATACGTGAGTATGCAAATAGTGTTTAGTCAAAGATTTTTATAATCTTATCTTTATGCCAGAGTTTCTTTTGTAATTATGAAAAAATCATTCTTTCGATGAACAGTTTAGTATATTCCCACCACATGTACTTTACTCAAAAATGAGTTGAACCAAGTGAGATTTGATTAACAATTATCAGTAGTATCATTGCAGAACCTAAATTAAAAAAAAAGCAAACAAAACTAGCAGCACTTATAACCTGCACCAAATCCTCAGAAATCTATGATTTTACTTTATCTTTAGAACTCAAACACACAGTGCACTTTGGAAAGGTCGTTAGTTGGATCTTGAGCCATGTAGTGTAACTACTAAATAGAATGTAAATGACTTGCTCATGACAGACCTTTTAAGGTATTAAAACAAGTTCTGTTACATCAGTATTGGCAGCAATTTCAAAGAACATAGAATGTCAGCAGATGTTTACTAGGGATTCTATACTTAATCTCTCCTATACCATACTTTTTGAAACAATGATGCAGAAGTTCAGGAGCTGATGAACTCCAAAACTTTTGTATGTTTATGATCTGATTTTCCTTACATAATCTATAAAATGTGCTGAAGATGAGTTTAAAATCAGAAAATTGGCCTAAAATGTCAACAGCAGACACTAAATTATTAATTAGTAATAACAAATAGAAAATCTCTACGACATCTGGCAAAAAGCCTTGTTCAGTATTCAAGAATAGAAGGATATGATCTCAATACTGTATACTCAATGAAAGCTAAAATTACTAGCAATAAAGAGTTTTCTCATACAATATGCAGCCTATATGAAGCCTATGTATGAAGTGTTATGTTATATGGCTGGAGATATTCGCAGTAGATGTGAAAACCTTAAGCATAGTATGGTACATTGAACATGTGATGTTAACTTACATGAAGCAGAGTGCATGGCACTGAATCAGTATTAATGGATGTCAGCTAAAGTAATTAATGGCGGCACTGAGTATGGTATTGTAATGTATATATATGTGGACATTGAATACTGAATAAAGTTTGCTGATAATGTCAAAAGAAGATGTAGAAAAAAGTGATGAGATAATATCTCAAAATGCTAGAATGAGGTTGTAGATAAGATGATAATGATCACAATAGTATGGCAATGTATTTCAGGCCCATTCAATTTTCAACAGAAAAGAAAAGTGGATGTTAAAGTAGTAGTGATAGTTTTGATAATTATTCCAATTAGAAAAATAGATTATTAATGTGATAAAAGCACCCCTAAAACAATGCTTCATGCACTGTTAGTTAACACCAGTGAAGGAGTCTGGACAAAGTCACTTGACATGTTAGAAATAGCAACCAAATTCTCTTGAACCATACCCTTCTGCCTTAAAAGGGGAACAACACCGATAATGTAGTCAAAATACCCCTAAAATGATGAAAAAGTTGATGTTGGAATGATTTTGATCATAGGTTACCTCTACCAAGGCTGATCTGAAGCTAAACAATACCCGCAACTACTTAAATCAGCCTGCTATAAGTAACAGCCTAATCTTTCTCAAATCACACCCTAACATCTTATAAGTAGGAAGGACACCTTAGATAATGTCATGCGTGACTGATTTTAAAAAGATGTTGGGTTTCATAGCTGGAATGCCTTTGTTCATGGGTATACTTCATCAGGTTGACCTGGGGCTAAAGAACAACGGCAGCACCAGTCTGTTATATATTGTTGAAACAAACTAAAGCAATTCGTTATGCACTTTGTCACATCTCTAACTGTAATTTGAATACTAATATTAAATTAAGCAAAGTGGTGTACATATTCCCCTGATCTCATAGCAATTATGAACTTCGAAATGTTGTCTATATTGCAGATATCTGCACAAGTCTCAAAAGACTTAATATGAATTTTCAAGTGAGCTCACTTTACACACATCTTCTGTCATCCTACATAACTCCAAATAGACTTCTGGAGACACATTTTACTATGAATATTGGATGACTCAGTTTATATAACTGAAAATTAATATAAAGCCATGACACTTTACACAAATTGCCTTAAATTGACAAATTACCACAACAATTTATGACAGCATAGACAAGAAAAACTTTTCTACTTTCACTTCTTGTGTACTGTCCACTTGTTATGCATATATAAATTCCTTTAAAAAATACACTGAGTCATCAGAATCTACAATCCTGAAAGCCTTCTTGACTTGCTCTACTGGAAGTAAGTGGGTGGTGTCAGTATTAAATTTATTAACCAGATCTCTTAAAATTCAAACTAACAGACACATAGTATTTGTAGTCATGTTTATTTTCTTACATCATTTGTTAGTTGTAACTTATCTAATTTATCTAATAAAGATTTTTTTTTCTATTTTATCATTCAAAATATGCATTGCTCAGGTTTTTATGTGAATAATTTTATGTGTGCAAATAGTAAATTAATCAAAGTTTATCTAAATTAGTTTAGATTGAATTTTGCAAATCTTGCAGTATTTGTTCATATATGTTAATTTTTTTCTTTAGTAAGGCTAGGTATCTGTTAGCTGGCTGTCTCCAAATGGCAGCATAATTCTTATCTGCATCACAAATTCAACTTAGACTCATTAGGGGTATTTCTCTGAGAGTCAGTTCTTTTAAAACCATCTTAGCTAGTCAATTTTAAATATATGCTCCATTTAATTATTGTACTCAAGACACTATAAGATAGACAGAAAAACATTAATTATGCACTAAGTATTATTTTAATGCTTTATCAGTTGTTGGTACAAGAATAAACATTTTTGTGACAACACATAGAAGTTGTAGCAGTAATGTGACAGTTGCAATGAAGAGCAAGAAAAAGATACTTGTTTACAATTGTCACAAGACAGTAAAGGCTTTGAGATGCTGCAAAATAAGTTCATCTTGCATCACATTACATTTACAGTATACAAAAGCATAAATACATGCTTGTGAATACTGTCTCATGACTTCGTAGCAACCACACAAAATAATGATTCCATCACAAGCATTTTAGCTACTCATTAAATGCACATACATTATATCTAGCTTACAGATAGTATTTGTTATTCCAATATATTCCATGGATTATGAACACAGAAGCTTGTTTATTATGATCCACTTGGTATAAGGTGAAATAACAGTTTAAAGTTTAAAAAATCAAGAAAAAATTCATTCATTAATGAATTGGTATCTCTTCATATGTATTTACATATACCAAAGAAACGAAAAATACTGTTAAAATAAATAATGCATATATACATATGCTTGTGGGTGTATGTATGAATGTGTTGACGTTTTCTGTGCAAAAGGGTTTTTAACTCAATATTTACATGCTTTTATTTATAACTTTAGAATTCATATATATATATATATATATATATATATACTAGCAGTATCGCCCAGCATTGCTTGGGTTTGTAAGGGAAATAACTATATAAGCATTTTTAGAGATGTAAAGTATAATAGCCATCTCAATATGGCTAACCACAAAGGGGGGGGTGTTACTGTAGCTTTTTACGTTCTGAGATTTAATAATAAATTTTTAGAGAGTTACTTCCCTTATATATGCCAAAAATGCATTAAAAATGGGAAAAATTGATGGTAAATTTTTTTTTAAATCGTAGACTCATCGTAGACGCACACTAATACCCAGAAGGGCTCGGTATGAATCACGACTATAAGATACCCAGTTTTGGTTAAACTGCACCACAAAATGTGGGAGTAGTTAGGAATCTAAATCGTAGGAGACAGACAGCACACAACCTCTCTTTTATATATAAAGATATATATATATATATATATATATATGGATCAAAACAGTCTGATTCAAATTCGTTTGTACTCTTGAGCTTCAAGTGTGATGCTATTTGTCAGCCATTTTGAATTTGAATGACAAGTTGATTATTACCGTAAGGTGGGCTGCGATTGGTCAAGGAAGGTCATGTGGCATTGTGGTTTGATGTTGGTATATGGGTAACAGTTAGTTGGAAAATACTGCATGATAAACAGGAAATTGACCTTGTGGAGGACAAGAAATAGACCATGTGGCAATTAGAAATCAATCAGGTTATTGGTGGGGGTAAGTAGGAAGGGGCGGCATGTGCAAGTATATAGTTCTATATGGGGGGTGTAGACACTCTTATATAGTTTTGCATGCATGTGTATATTGATGCAAGTGTATGCATCTGTACATGGGCATGTATGTCTGCACACACATATGCTTGGACCAACATGCACACATACACATGCATATACACACACACTTGTGTATTCATTCATATGTACATTTGTATATTTGTATGCATACCAATATGCATGCACATATGCATGCTTGTGCATGAGTATACATGTGCAAAGCAGGTATTGGGAATCGGTAAGCTTTGGGGATTGGTATGTGTTGGGGGTTGGTAAACATTAAGGATTGGTAAATGGTGATCCTGCTCATGAGGTTGGTTGGTAGCAGTGACCTTGGTGCAGGTGGTGCAGAGAAGCAGCTGGTGCTAAGGTGGTATATCTGAATTGTCAGTTGGCAGAGGCCTGAAATTTGCCAGCACATGACAGCAATACGAGAAATTGTATTTCTTGTTGATCAATACTGCAGGTTGTTGGAAGATATGCAGTTTTTTGCAGAGGCAGAGCTGACAGTTGGGGGTTCTGGGTGAATATGGTGGAGCTCTGTCGACAGTAGCCCATTTGATGCTGGGTATTTCATCTCGAAGATCACAGAGTCTCCAGAGAAAACGAGACTGGGAAGTAGAGTTCTTTCTGTCCCTGGATCTGAACAAGTGCATATGCTGGGAGTATTTTCCCTTGAAGTAATTAGCTCTCATACCCGTGTAGTGCCTAGTAGTACCATTGGAGGGTGTAAGGGTGGCTCTGTGTACTTAGGCCCTTGAGAGACAAGATCCTTCTAGAGGGTACATGGTGGGGGGGCTTGGTAGTTGCAGGTTGAGGGTTTTGGCAGTTGCAGGTTAAGGTTTCAGCAGTTGCAGGTTGGGGTTGGGAGTGGTGTGGGTGCATTTTTACATCTGTTGATGCATGCGATGTTGTCTGAGCAGAAGTTGCTCACCTTGACATTATGGGGGTTGAAGAGTTTGTAATACTTATGGCCTCTGGGGAAGTATTTCTTAATTAACGACAGGAATCCCCTGGCTACATTGGTAGAAACTTCTAGGTTAAAAGGCAGGGTTATACCATATCATTTTCCTTCTCCTAATCCTTTTGGGGTGAGGAGAGAGTGTTTGGGTGTTGTCCACATACACGAGCTTCTTAGTAAATCCGCTCTGGCTGAAAGATTAGATAGTCATTTACTAATGCCTGGAACCAGGTTTCTAATTACAGCGGTGGGATGAGTTGAGCTCTTATGGATACATACTGTATCCTCATTAGGCTTCCTGTATGGGTAATACTTTCCCTGGTGTGCATGTGTACATGCATGCAAATATAAATATGTACATATGAATAAATACGTATGTGTGTATGTGTGCGTGTTTGTCCAACCATGTGTATGTGTTTGTATTCATTTGTGTCTGCATATATGTATGTGAATAGTTTATATACTCAAAAATATGGCATTATTATGTAGTTGTATGTCTGTATTTATGTGTATAGAGATATCTGTGTATATTATATAGAATAAAAGTATAAACAGGCAAACAACTGGTATCAGGTTAGTTTATAACATCTATATAAACCTGAAGGTTGTGTTGTTACATGAATATAGATCATAAGGAAGGAAGAAAAGTTGTACAGGTCGTCTCTTACAGCTGTTTCAAGAATAGATGTGCAGATGGTACATTTCCCTGAAAACAATCAGTGGCTGACATTATAGCAGTGGTCTATTCCCTCATCAGAGGGAGAATGAGATAGAGCTTTAGTAGAGGGCTTTGGTCTATTACTAGTGTGAGGTGTAGGAGAAAGTTTTAAAGCGGCAGAGGAAACTAGGTCATAATAGGAGGATAGATAAATAGACATTAACAATCATGGCAAGAGATAGATATGTAAATTTCTAGAGTTAGAAGAAATCGTATAGGAGTGGGTGGTGTGAAAATGTGTTGGGAAGAGGGATGCTAAGTGGTATGATGTGAAGAAGACCATAATAATAATAGCATGTGGGGCATGTACGTTTGAATTATCAGTCAGATTGGAGCAGGCTGATATATAAGATGAAATATACATACTATCTGCAGCAGTGTGGTGTGGTAGTCAGTGTGATGTGTGCAGGAAGGAAAGGATTATGCTAAGTAGAGGATGGGAGAGATGCTAGAAGGTTGAGCGGTAATGTACATATGTGGTTATAAATCAGCTGGCTATAAAGGGTTTCTGAGAGTAGTGAGTGTGCTTTTTTTATCAAAATAGATTATTTATTGTTACAATAAGGAATTAATATGTGAAATTGTAAGTTCAATGAAGAGAATGAATATGGTTAAGTGTGGGTGTACAAATATGAATAAGGTTAAGTGTGTGCACTAACTGGCCTATTAACTGTGTGTATAAATTAAGGGTAATACATAAATTACTAATTTAATTATATACTGCCTCATTACATATACTGGAAATATATGCATGTATATATATATATATATATATATATATATATACAGTTCACTTTATGGGTGTGGTCAGTCAGATATATATATATATATATATATGAGTGGCTGTATGGTAAGAAGCTTGCTTCCCAACCACATGGTTCAAGGTTCAGTCCCACTGCATGGCACCTTTCTCCAAGTCCACAAAAGCTATGTAGAGGGGTTTATCTTTAGCTAGGTACTTCTCCTGCAGTTGTCGGACAAGGAATATAGCATCAGTGGTGCTTCTACCCGGCACAAAACCGAACTGCATCTCATCTAAGCAAATTCTCTCCCTAATGAGATAGGTTATGGCCCTCTCTGTGACCTTCATCACCTGATCCAACAG
>NC_042997.1:79951524-79956524 GCF_006345805.1 Octopus sinensis
TATGTATATATGTATATATATATATATATTATATATATATATGTATATATATATATGTATACATATATGTTATATGATTGATTGATTGATTGATTGATTCCAGTTTCAGCTTATGAGCTGTGGCCATGCTGGGGCACCGCCATTTGGTGTTGCTACTTGGTTTCACTTCATGGAGGCTTTCTAGCAACTGCTATTTGGTGCATGAGAGAGTTCGATGCAGCTGCCCTCATCTGCCCCTCCTGCCGTGAAGTTGGTTCATCTGGGACACCTGACTGGAAGAAATCCAGCTCCATTTTAAAGACATCTGTATCCACCCCATGCAGGTCTCTCAGGTTCTTCGGGTGGATATTGAAGAGCTGTGGGCCTCGGAAGCCCAGGCTATCATAGAATCTTGTCCTACATCTTGATGGCAAGTTTGGAGTCCTAGGCACCACGCAGTGGCACCCAGTTCTGGCATTTGCGTAACTCTCGATGCCAAAGTTCAGGACACTTCCTCCAGGATCTTCCAGATGTATATTATGGCATATCTTTTCCCGCCTACGCTCCAGGAATAGAATTTAATGTCTTGAGTCTTTCCCAGTAGCCATACATTCACACAGGCCTATCTTCGTGTAGCTTCGTTGGATCGCCTGAAGTTCTGTGATCACTTGACACTGGATGGTGACCATAGCTGGAGCAATAGTCAAAGTGACTTAGGACAAGTGTCTTCCAGAGGACCATCATGGTTTCTTGTTCTCTTGTTCTAAAGGTTCTAAGAATCCATCCAGCCAGCCGTCTACATTTCATTGTCAGTTTAGCAACATGTACATGAAAGGTCGCGTCATCACTCATGTGAATACCCAGGTCACGCACTGATTGTGCCTCCGGGATTGCAATCCCTCTGGGTCCAGTGTATTCCTTGGGTATTGCATTCAGTTTTGCATGCTGATAGTATAAAGCTTGAAACTTTTCAGCATTGAACTGCATGCTATTCTTTTCAGCACACTTGTATATTTCGTCCAGCTCATATTGCAGGTGCCTAGTGTCTTCAGGGTTCTGTATTGCCTGTGAAACTTTTGTATCATCTGCATAACTTGTGATCGTGGCTCTCCGCGTGGCTGAGGGCATGTCTGAGAGGGCCATTATGAACAGTAGTGGTCCCAAAACAGTGCCCTGTGGAACACCGCTGACTTCTATTCTTCAGAAAGTCGTGAAGCCATTCTCCTAGTTTTCCAACTATGCCAAGATCACGCAGTTTGTGACATATCATTCCATGATCGACTTTATCGAAGGCCTTTGCAAAGTCGAGATTATGACTTCCACATTTGAGTGGTGAGCAGTTGTTTCAGCACCCAGTCATAGTGCTGCAGGAGCTGAGTTAAGCAGCTTCTTCCTGGTCGGAAACCATGTTGGGTGTCAGGCAGCAAGTCATTTTCTTCAAGGAAGGTGATTAGTTTCTTCTGACTATTCGTTCCATGACCTTGCTGATGTGTGAGGTCAGAGAGATAGGTCTGTAGTTCTTGGCCTCCGCTCTGCTACCTCCTTTATGAATAGGGCATATTTTACCTTTCTTCAGTTTTCTTGGAAGTTGCCAGCTGCAAGGAAGCTCTGAAGAGGAACTGCAGTGGTCTTGCTAAGACTCTTACATACTTTTTGGAGGATTGCCGGAATCCATCGGGGCCAATAGCTGAGTCTATTTTCATTTCATCTATAGCCTTTATTACATCGTCTTCCTTTATATTGATGTAATTATCGTCGCCGCCTCTGATTCTATGTCTGCAGTGGTAAAGAAGTCAGTTGGATTGCTGATTTGGAAATGCCAAGGGGTGGAGTGAAAACACTCTTGAATTGTTCATTCAGTATTTCACTTACCCTCATTTGTTTTCCTGTGAGTGTGCCATCCTTTTCAAGGAGTGGCCCTATCCTACACGTGCACCGTAGCTGTTTCTTTGGCATACCTGTAGAAAGCTCTGAGGTTAGTTTTTATGTTGTCTATAGCCCAGGCTTCTTTGTCTGCTCTTTCCTTCTCATGGGAGGAGTTGCAGACAATTTTCAATTTCCAACAGTTTTATTTTCAGGCGGGACTTTTCACTGCTTTCAATTTGTTTGTTTAGGCGATTTGAAATTTTGTACGCCGTCCTCTTAAAATTTTCCTCTCTCTGGGGATTTTGTTCTTGTGTGCAGTGGCCTTTCTCTCTGGGACACATTTGTAGCATATGGCTTGCATTACAGACATGAATTGTTGAAGTATCATGTCGATGTCGGCGAGGAGAGACCATTCAGGCCAGTTTTGTTTGAGGATCTCTTTCTCAATTTGTTTCCAGTTTGCCTTATTGAAGTTCAAGCTGGAAAGATCTGAGGGTTTCTTGTAGGCTGCATGTCCGTGCTCTCTTTGGCCCATACATGGTCATCTACCATGTTGTGATCCGAGAGTAGTGTCGGTGTCACTTTCACATTATGGATGAGATCCATATTATTTGTGAAGCAGAGATCCAGTGTGTTACCTGCGCTCTGTTAGTTGGAGTATTACTTGCTCCATGTACAGGTGTTGATGAGGTTCAGGAGGGACCTCGCCTGTCCTCGTTCACATCTTGTCATTTCTGGGAGAGAAAGGCCCTCGGGCCATCTGACATTCGGTAGATTGAAGTCTCCCATGAGAAGTACACTTATGTGTTGTTCTAATGTGATTAGAACTTCTATTTTTAAAGGCAGTCCTCAAACTTGCCCATATGACTTGGGGCATCTGGAGGGCGATATGTAGCACACACAACTACATCAAGTTGCCTTATGTGTACAATTAGTGTGTCACACACCGAGTTTGAGTATGACAAAAGGACCTGGGGTGTGAGGTCCCCACGGATGTACATAGCAACTCCTCCATGACTTCTTACGTTCCTGTCGGTCCGTAGTACAACATACTGTGGTATGTGTAATTCCGCATCTGCTATGTCCGGTTTCAGATGCGTTTCTGTGAGTGCTATGCATAAGGCTTGATTGCATGCGACAAAGTCTCTCAGGAACGGGACTTTTGTCCTGTTACTGTGTGTTAGTAGTCCTCTGATGTTCAGTAGGAGCATCGAGGTGAGGTGTATGCTGTTGCCGGCGGTGTCCACCCTGGGTCCATCTGCTGTGGTGGTCTTGTGAACTGTGGGCAGTTCCATCTACGAGCCTGAGCCTGATGGAGCCAGGTTAGCTGCTGTACAATCTTTTGTGCCATGCACAAAAAAGATTATTGCTCAGCAGCTGCCCTTTCAACAACACTTTGGTGGTTTGTGGTACGCACCACATCTGCGTACCTCCGTTTTGGGGCAGGTGATGCGTGGTCCATCCCGTTTCCTTTCGGTGGTTGGTTTCTGTGGCAGGGTCCCGGATGTGCAAAGCGGCAGCCTGCACCTTCCTCTCCATGCCGGCAGGCACCTCTCAGGTAGAACCTACACCCGTGTGCGCTGCTTGTTTCCATCCTTTTTGGCATATGGATAGTTAGGTTTGCCTCTATCCCTGGCTGCCTTGCCCTTGGCTTTGTCTGAGTTTTAGCTTCAGTTTTTCTCTTCCTTTTTTGGTTTTTTCACATCTCCATGTCCATGGCTTTTGGTGCTGGTAGGAGCATCCGCACCTGGGTTCATCTCCCGGGCAGGCCTCTCACTGGAGTTTTTTTCCTGGGCGTCTACCAGGTGGGGGTGACCCTCCTCATCAGCGCCCGCATCTCTATCCTTGCCATCTTTACTTTGTTCGGGTTTTTCGCTGTCAAAAATGGCATCCAGCGTGTTAATGTGCGATCTGACAAGTGCGTAGGAGCGTATAAATTCTTGCTTCTTCCGCTCTATTTGAGCTGACGTCCTTTTGTATCCGTTGTTCTTCAGCGCAGCCGTAATTCTATTATTTGGATTTTCTCCGTCAGCACATTGCCATCCTCGCAGGAACCACGCCAGTTCGTCACGTTTCCAGGTTCTGGACATTCTTGATATTTTATCTATCTATCTATCTATCTAATTATATTATATTAAATTATATTAATCTAATAGTGCAATAGGGGGTAGGGAGGAAATAGAGAAAGAGAGCGTCTATGTACTTAAGGAGAAATTGGGAGCCGAGAGTAAGAGAGAAGAGGAAGAGGAGAGACTGAGAGCTGAAGGAAGAGAGAGAAAGCGTCTATGTCCTTATATGTATCCGAGAGAGGAGAGTAAGATAGAAGAGAGTAATGGAGAGACAAGGAGAAGCGGGAGAGAAACTGAAGAGATAGGGAGAGAAGGAAGAAATATAGAGAGAATTTATATATTTGAAAGAGGGGAGTAAGATAGAATGAGAGTTATGAAGAGAACAAAAAAGGAGAAACGTGAGGGAGAGAACTGAAGAGACAGACAGAGAGGGGAGAATTCTAAACGAAGCTATTTGTACAACACATACACGCGTATACATACATACATATACACATGTGTGCACATGCACATATATAAACATTAGTACCAAGTGAGTATATAAAGAAACAATAATAATATGAAATAGCTGAAAGAAAACAATCCAGAGATTTTACAGAATTTAAGCAGAGAAAAAGAGAAAAGAAAATATATATTTGTCCGTCGCTACAGACAATGTCTTCTAAAATAAAAACTAATTGCGACTATACTTCTAACACCACATATACATACACACAGACATACGGGAAATAACGGTGAAACAAGAATTACGGAGACATAAACAATAATTCGATACAACATACATATACATACAGATATATACACGCATGTGGACAAATAATATTTGCGACTATACTTCTAACACACACATAACATACACATAGATATTATTATTATTTCGTTTGAAAGAACACTAATGATAACAAAATAAATAATATCTTCCTTACCTTACCGGCTGAGAGAATACTACATGATACCTTTTTATGAGAAGGAAGATAGATAGACAAGACAGAACCTTTTATATTCCTAAGCGTATTTTGTAAACAAAAGGGATTTGAGTTTCGATTTAGCACATGCAACAGTTGAGGATACTTTCTGTATTTTCCT